>NC_064923.1:547434629-547734629 GCF_023897955.1 Schistocerca gregaria
TTTTCCCACAGTCCACGTCTCATTATCATACAATGCTGAGCTGCACACGTAGGTTGTAAAAAATTTCTTCCTCAAATTAAAACCAATATTCGACAACAGCAGACGTCCCTTGGCCGGGAATGCCCTTTTTGCCAGTGCTAGTCAGCTTCTTATGTCCTCCTTGTTCCGTCCGTCACGTATTATTTTGCTGACTACGTAGCAGAATTCCCTAACTTCATCTACTTCGTGATTACCACTTCTGATTTTAAGTTTCTCGCTGTTCTCATTTTTCCTAGTTCTCATGACTTTCGCCTTTCTTCGATTTACTCTCAATCCATATTCTGTACCCATTAGACTGCTCATTCTATTCAACACATCCTGTAACTCTTCTTCACTTTCACTGAGGACAGCAGTGTCACCAGTGCATCTTATCATTCATATCCTTTCACCCGAATTTCAATCCCAATCTTGGACCTTTGTTTTATTTCCGTCATTGCGTCTTCGAAGAATTGATAGTCGAACGCTATTTCCAGGATGAAAAATCCCACGAACGTGTCCTGATTTTTCATTAGTCTTGCATCCATTATCAACCGCAACATCAGAATTGCCTCTCTCATGCTTTTACTTTTCCTAAATCCAAACTGATCGTCATCTAACAGATCCTCAGTTTTTTATTTCATTCTTCTGTAAATTATTCTTGTCAGTAGGTTGGATTCATAAGCTGTTAAGCTGACTGTGCCATAATTGTCTCAGTTGTCGGCTCTTGCAACACTGAGTATTGTGTGAGTGACGTTTTTCCGAAAGTCAGATGGTATGTCGCCAGTCTCATACATTCTACAAACCAACGAGAATAGTCCTTTTGTTGTGATTTCCCAAAAGGATTTTAGTTATTGTGATGGGCTGTTATCTATCCCTTCTACCTTATTTGATCCTAAGTCGTCCAAAGCTCTTTTAAATTCTGATTCTAATACTGTATCCCCATCTCTTCCTTGCCTATTCCTCTTTCTTCTTCAATCACATTGTCAGACAAGTCTTCCCCCTCGTAGAGGCCTTCCATGTACAGTGATTACAAGAGCACCGACGAGTTGGTTCCGTGACTGACCTAACATTCGACTAGGACCACCTGTGGGATGCGTCGCAGACGCCAAGACCCCAGTTTGCACGAGACCGCGCCACAACACGCTCTGCTCCTCCGTCTCGGAGCACCATTGCAGCCTCCAAGTCGGAGATCCAGGGGTCGAGGCCCAGTTTGGACGTGGTGGTGGAGCCCCAAATACCCTGTTAAGGTTCGCATAACTCCTAAACGCATCACAGGATGTCTCAGTCCTATGGACTCACAGTTATTCAAAAGGACGGGATCCTATATTGATTTTAATGATACAACATAAATATTTCAGGCGAGTTTTGTAAACCGTTTACGTTCCAACGGATAACAGCCTGCTGCTTCGGGCGTTTGTAGCGCTATCTTTAAAAGAATACACAATCGCCTACGATGTCTCCAATCCTGTATTTACCAGAGCTCACAGTCCGTGACTGATTGCCGAAATGGGGCATTATTCGCTACCGGAGATTGCAGACTCGCGCTTTATGTGCGGAGTAACAGAATGAATCTCGAACAAACGTACAGCGGTAATATTCGCATTAAGCGCTATCCTGATTGGAAAAAAATGGTTCGCTGTGGCAGAAAGGTACAAGTAACAGACCGTAGACAGCTGGTCGAGGTTATCGACAAGGGACTGATCGCACAGTTTCACGTGGTGATGGATCGTGTTGGAGAAAATTTATCAACAAGCAACCATCCATAAAAAGTACGCTTCGAAATATACAGTGAGGAGAGTACTGGTGGAGCACCAGTTACGACGTTGTTGTAACACATGTGTGTAAGAAATGGGAGCAAAGAATTTGCAATCCTAAGTGGACGTATGCCAAAGGGTTGTGTTGTAACGCTTCGATTGAGAGTGGCACTCGTTGCTCTGGTTTCTATGATCTGTTCCCTGTTTAATGTATAATTTGTTAATATCAGTAGAAACTACATATTATCTTTCCACATATAGTTTCTGATCTCAGAGTTTTGAATTTAGGAGCGTGTATTATAACGGTAGCCTGGCGATGTAAGTGCTGTTCTGGCACCTTAAGACATTTATAACGATAGTATGTAGGCCACTTACTGGCGATGTAAGTGCTGTTCTGGCACGTTAAGACATATATAACGATAGTATGTAGGCCGCTTACAACATTCACGGTTTCTACTTTTTCACTTACGTTTAGTACTTCAGATGTTTTTCTAGCTTCAGTAATTGAAGCACTTAAACACTACTATCTCCTTAACAACTACTAGTGACCTCAGATGCCGCGTAATGGAATAAGCTCGGTCAAATGTGAAGTTATCGTATAGTTTTGGTTGCAGCTTTTCTTTTTCGTCAAATTACTTCTTGCGAGTGACAATAATACTGAAAAACACGGTCGCCAGCCAAAAATGACGAGTCGTTGACGTTATACAAGAAATTCACCAAATTCGGTATGCACTATATTTTGATTCTTATTACAACTTTTTCTCTTTTAATAATTTCTATCACTGAAGGAAAAAGCTGATACACGTAGATAGCTGAATAATGATTGCTTTCAGAATTGGTCACAGGCACACACTTAGAAAGTTTTGGTCCATGAAAACAACGCCGGAACGACAATAATGACTACTTACGTTTCTCCGTCTCTAATGACCTCGTTGTCGACGGGACGTTAAACACTAATCTCCTCCTCCACTTACGTTTCTCAAGGTAATATCAACAACCTTGCCTCTGAAAATATGGTTTATACGCAAGAAATATTTTTACGATACTTTTGTTAGTATCAAAAGGATTGCAGAAAGGTTTATGCTTGGTTTTTCTCAGTTTTATTGAAATAGTTACTTTATGTAATTTTCTAGACAGAAAGTCCCAATAACCAAGTTCACACACTAGGTAGAATTGTTATTTACTTTGCTTACTTTCAAGGCAATATACAACTCTCCACATTTACTTTCATTGTTGCCCTTGAGTGATAATTTAAATTTTCTTTACAAATTGCGCAATAATGTTTCACACCCATGGATTCTGGGTTTCATTCTCTTTACTATAGGAAAAGAAACCTACTTGGAATACTTTAGGTTAAATGAGTAGATGTGCATAAAAAAACAATTAAATGATTATTGAACCAAACACGCAAAAACTTGTCAACACAGCTCGTATGCAGAACTATGGACGGCTATTTTCAGTAGTGCCGCTGTGAGCACAGTGCTGGAGATTTAGGTGCTCTGAACGTACGTACCGTTTTGCAGCGACGTAGATTATTACGTGCCTTCGTGGCGTCGAATTATGCGACTTATACCATCGCAAATATGAGTTTGGCTTTCCTGGGGATCTGCGTCAGACTCTGTAAAGGTTGCCTTAGACCATTTCACATCCAGGAACCAACACTCGTTGCAGGCGTAATTTTATATCTCCTCTAAAGCGATGCAGGCTTGTACCTTAGCACTTCCCCTTCACTCACATCTATTAAGCAGTTAAACTTTAGCTTTGTTTAACCAATACTTTAGAGTACAGCTGCCTCCACAGTGTCTTGCTCCAGTCTTACCGCTCTCCTTCTCCCCTCTCCTACCTGTTTCCATTAGCCGCAGAAAGTCTCCACCTTTTCCGACCTTCCAGAACGTCGGTAAATCCCTACTGCTGTTATCCTATTTTTAACTTTAGCCCTGAGCTGGTGTTGACTTCACGTCACAAACAATTATACATAGTTAAATAAAATATACTTATTGTTAATTACATAACATTATAAACATTTGTTAATTACATATAAACATTAAACTTCACAATCAAAGAATATTGTCTTCTACAGACCCTCTTATACACTGCGTACTGTACAAATCTCATTATTTGTCTCATTAGTGCAAAGGCTCAAAATTATTCAAATGGCTCTGAGCACTATGGGACTTAACATCTGAGGTCATCAGTCCCTTAGAACTTAGAACTACTTAAACCTAACTGTCCTGAGGACTTCACACACATCCATTCCCGAGGCAGGACTCGAACCTGCGACCGTAGCAGCAGCGGTTCCGGACTGAAGTGCCGAGAACGCTCGGCCACCATTAGTGCAAAGTCTCGACTCTAAAAAGGTCGATAGTGTTACAGTATCTACTGTACACACTTGACCCTAAAGCATTGGAACACCCTTTGGAATGCAGTTCATAGAATACTCTGATGTCAAACTAGGTGAGTTCTTGTCCAAATACACTAGAACATTTTTCCATAAGTTTCAGCATTTTAGGTTAAGGTTGAACGTGACCAATGCAAGTTTCAATTGAAAAGTTAAGCTGCTGTAACCAGTCACATTTATTACATTAAACTTTCCACTACGCATTTTGGAGAATTATACTTTCATCATCAGGTGCAAATTAATAACCTCTGAATGAACAGCATGTTCCAGTTTTTATACCCTATGACACCGTCTAGCAGAAAAACACTAACTTAAAAGTTATTTGGGTATGTTGCTTGCGTGGTGTGCAGTAATTGTGGCGCCCTGAAAACATTCTAAGTTCGGATTTGGTGTGGTCGTATGGGCCACTCCGCCGGCCAGGGCCCAGCAGCAAAAACGTGGTGCCCATGTTAGCCCAGACAAGAGGGTAGCCCCAGCGCATGGTCCAGCCACGTAGCTGGGAATTCCATTCTGACGCTGTGTCGATGAAGGAGGCACGCAAGGAGTGCCAAAGATGGCGGACTTTGCGAAACCTTAATGGCAGACATTTCACAGTTCGTTTAGAAATTAATAGTAGCCAGATGAATCTTGATGCCTCAAAAAGAAACATTTGCATTACCATTATTTTGATGGTCTAATCAGATGTTCAATATATTTATTAGTTTAAGTTTAGTATCTGACGATAAATTATACAAGTAAAACCCAGCAACGAATTTCCAAAATCTAAACGGTTCTTCTGATTTCGTCGATCTACGTATCTTTAGAAAGCTGTTAGTGTAAACCTAAATTGGTATGAATTACAGGCATGTAACTAGAATAGTACATGGGTTACTGGAGGTCAAAGTGGCCGATTACTATCGATCGCGTCAGGCCATAAGTACTCCACAGTTACACGAAAAAGCAGTAGCAGCATGCTTATAAATATATTTATTCATCTATGTCTTTGTTTATATCTGATATATACTATTCATGAAGAAACTGGTTAAATATTTACTGAGTTTTAGAAAGCACACAGACATTAGGCTACTGTCCTACCTTTTGTTGCTATTCCTTTGGTATATGTTTATTTAATTTGTTTATGTATTTAATAATGTGTGTTAGAGCGTGTTTTGTAAGTAGGCTGTTTAGGTAACGCCGCCACCACGTAGCGCTCTGTATGAAAATCACTGGCTGTGCCTTGTGCAGTCTGTGGCTGGTTTCCATTGTTGTCTGCCATTGTAGTGTTGGGCAGCGGCAGCTGGATGCTAACAGCGCGTAGCGTTGCGCAGTTGGAGGTGAGCCGCCAGCAGTGGAGGATGTGGGGAGAGAGATGGAGGAGTTTTGAAATTTGTAAGAATGTATGTCATGAACTGCTATATATATTATGACTATTAAGGTAAATACATTGTTTGTTCTCTACCAAAATCTTTCATTTGCTAACTATGCGTGTCAGTAGTTAGTGCCTTCAGTAGTTTGAATCTTTTATTTAGCTGGCAGTAGTGGCGCTCGCTGTACTGCAGTAGTTCGAGTAACCAAGATTTTTGTGATTTAAGTGATTTGTGAAAGGTGTAGGTTAATGTTAGTCAGGGCCTGTAGGGATTTTTGAAAGTCAGATTGCGTTGCGCTAAAAATATTGTGTGTCAGTTTAAGCACAGTCTTGTATAATTTTTCTAAGGGGACGTTTCAGTTTATGGTCCAGTTGTAGGAATATTTATTTAATCTCAAGTTATTTAAATGTAAAACCAGTATTTTGTATGTGTTTCAATATGTTTTTGAGTGCAAGTTGGCTTGGAGACATGGAGGAAGTGCTCTAGCCAATCACAGCGCATGTTACTAAGAGAGACGTATGGGACGTATGGAGGTTGGGGAGGAGAATCGTTTCCAGAGAGGACATGAGGTAGTCCTGAGCGGTGTGGAGTTGTAGAGAGTACGGCACAGGACACGGGGGTGCTGAGTATGGCGCGAGGGACTTGGTGCGAGAGAGACTTGAAGTGTGGATCGGTTTGCGCGTGGTCGCAAGAGATAGAAATGCTTCAGAGTGCGGACTTGTAAACTTGTGAGATTTCCCAGGTTTCTACATGAGCTATGTTGTCTTTCATAACTAATTACATGCAGTAGGAATCTATATTTTATTTAATTGCGGACCATCGACACTGATAAGGGTTTTGCAGAAATATACCACATTCTCAAAAACACTTCTACTATCGTACTCATCGTTTAAAGTCGTTAAGATAGTACCTGCAAATTTATTTAATTGCAACCTTTCATTTATAAATTTCTGTGCTACATTGATAATTCGCAATTGCTGAGTGATAGAAACCTTTGACTATTCGTTTCATGTGTGTATTCTTATCGTATACTGTAGACTCAACAGTATTTGGCCTGCGGAAACTACTTACCCCAGCCCTTAGACAATGAAACCAGCCAAAACGTTTAATATTTCGGCTCTTAGTTGGAGGCTACGTAGTTGAGGGCCACATCATTTCATTTTATATTTGAAAGCCCACAGTGGGTGAACAATTTGGACCTCCTGTCAGGTTATATGTGTATCTATTTGTTTAGGTGAGGTGGCAAAAGTCATGGGATACCTCCTAATAGTGTCTGGCTTAGACACAACAAGGCATATTATTGAGACATATTGCCTCTAATAGCCATCCACAATTGCGAAATTGTTGCCGGTGCAGCATTTTGTGCACGAACTTCCTCTCTGTTTTGTCCCATAAATGTGCGATGGGAATCATGTCGGGAGATCTGGTTGGCCAAATCATTCGCTCGAACTGTCTAGCAGACTCCTTAAACCAATTGCAAACATTTGGAGCTCGTTGACATCGCGCATTCTCGTCCATAACAATTCCATGGTTGCTTGGGAACATCTAAATCTACATCTACATGAGTACTCTGCAATTTACATTTAAGTGCTTGGCAGAGGGTTCATCGAACCACAATCATACTATCTCTCTACTATTCCACTCGCGAACAGCGAGCGGGAAAAACGAACACCTAAACCTTTCTGTTCGAGCTCTGATTTCTCTTATTTTATTTTGATGATCATTCCTACCTATGTAGGTTGGGCTCAACAAAATATTTTCGCATTCGGAAGAGAAAGTTGGTGACTGAAATTTCGTAAAAAGGTCTCTCCGCGACGAAAAACGTCTATGCTGTAATGACTTCCGTCCCAACTCGTGTATCATATCTGCCACACTCTCTCCCCTATAACGTGATAATACAAAACGAGCTGCCCTTTTTTGCACCCTTTCGATGTCCTCCGTCAATCCCACCTGGTAAGGATCCCACACCGCGCAGCAATATTCTAACAGAGGACGAACGAGTGTAGTGTAAGCTGTCTCTTTAGTGGACTTGTTGCATCTTCTAAGTGTCCTGCCAATGAAACGCAACCTTTGGCTCGCCTTCCCGACCATATTATCTATGTGGCCCTTCCAACTGAAGTTGTTCGTAATTTTAACACCCAGGTACTTAGTTGAATTGACAGCCTTGAGAATTGTACTATTTATCGAGTAATCGTATTCCAACGGATTTCTTTTGGAACTCATGTGGATCATCTCACACTTTTCGTTATTTAGCGTCAACTGCCACCTGACACACCATACAGCAATCTTTTCTAAATCGCTTTGCAACAGATTCTGGTCTTCGGATGACCTTACTAGACGGTAAATTACAGCATCATCTGCGAACAATCTAAGAGAACTGCTCAGATTGTCACCCAGGTCATTTATATAGATCAGGAACAGCAGAGGACCCAGGACGCTTCCCTGGGGAACACCTGATATCACTTCAGTTTTTCTCGATGATTTGCCGTCTATTACTACGAACTGCGATCTTACTGACAGGAAATCACGAATCCAGTCGCACAACTGAGACGATACCCCATAGCTCCGCAGCTTGATTAGAAGTCGCTTGTGAGGAACGGTGTCAAAAGCTTTCCGGAAATCTAGAAATACGGAATCAACTTGAGATCCCCTGTCGATAGCGGCCATTACTTCGTGCGAATAAAGAGCTAGCTGCGTTGCACAAGAGCGATGTTTTCTGAAGCCATGCTGATTACGTGTCAATAGATCGTTCCCTTCGAGGTAATTCATAATGTTTGAATACAGTATATGCTCCAAAACCCTACTGCAAACCGACGTCAATGATATAGGTCTGTAGTTAAATGGATTACTCCTACTACCCTTCTTGAACACTGGTGCGACCTGCGCAATTTTCCAATCTGTAGGTACAGATCTATCGGTGAGCGAGCGGTTGTATATGAGTGCTAAGTAGGGAGCTATAGTATCAGCGTAATCTGAAAGGAACCTAATCGGTATACAATCTGGACCTGAAGACTTGCCCGTATCAAGCGATTTGAGTTGCTTCGCAACCCCTAAGGTATCTACTTCTAAGAAACTCATGCTAGCAGATGTTCGTGTTTCAAATTCTGGAATATTCCATTCGTCTTCCCTGGTGAAGGAATTTCGGAAAACTGGGTTCAATAACTCCGCTTTAGCGGCACAGTCGTCGATAACAGTACCATCGGCACTGCGCAGCGAAGGTATTGACTGCGTCTTGCCGCTTGTGTACTTTAAATACGACCAGAATTGCTTCGGATTTTCTACCAAATTTCGAGACAATGTTTCGTTGTGGAACCTATTAAAGGCATCTCGCATCGAAGTAAGTGCCAAATTTCGCGCGTCTGTAAATTTTAGCCCATCTTCGGGATTTCGCGTTCTTCTGAACTTCGCATGCTTTTTCCGTTGCCTCTGCAACAGCGTTCGGACCTTTTTTGTGTACCACGGGGCATCCGTTCCATCTCTTACCAATTTATGAGGTATGAATATCTCAATTGCTGTTGCTACTATATCTTTGAATTTGAGCCACATCTCGTCTACATTCGCATAGTCAGTTCGGAAGGAATGGAAATTGTCTTTTAGGAAGGCTTCTAGTGACACTTTATCCGCTTTTTTAAATTAAATTATTTTGCGTTTGTTTCTGATGGATTTGGAAGAAATGGTATTGAGCCTAGCTACAACGACCTTGTGATCACTAATCCCTGTATCAGTCATGATGCACTCTATCAGCTCTGGATTTTTTGTGGCTAAGAGGTCAAGTGTGTTTTCGCAACCATTTACAATTCGCGTGGGTTCGTGGACTTACTGCTCGAAATAATATTCGGAGAAAGCATTTAGGACAATCTCGGAAGACGTTTTGAACAAGTATTTTTGCCAACATACCGAGGGTAGGTTGAAGTCCCCACCAACTATAACCGTATGAGTGGGGTATTTATTTGTTACGAGACTCAAACTTTCTCTGAACTGTTCCGCGACTGTATCATCGGAGTCTGGGGGTCGGTAGAAGGAGCCAATTATTAACTTAATTCGGCTGTTAAGTATAACCTCCACCCACACTAATTCGCACAGAGTATCTACTTCGACTTCACTACAAGATATACCACTACTGACAGACACAAACACTCCACCACCAATTCTGCCTAATCTATCTTTCCTGAACACCGTCTGAGACTTCGTAAAAATTTCTGCAAAACTTAATTCAGGCTTTAGTCAGCTTTCTGTACCTATAACTATATCAGCTTCTGTGCTTTCTATTAGCGCTTGAAGCTCAGGGACTTTTCCAGCGCAACTACAACAATTTACAACTATAATTCCGACTGTTCCTTGATCCAAGCACGTCCTGTAATTGCCAAGCACCCTTTGACATTTCAGTCCATCCCGCACTTTCCCGAGGCCTTCTAACCTAAAAAACCCCCCCAGTCCACGCCACAGAGCCTCCGCTACCCGTGTAGCCGCGTGCTGAGTGTAGTGAACTCCTGACCTATTCAGCGGAACCCGAAACCTCACCACCCTATGGCGCAAGTCAAGGAATCTGCAGCCAATACGGTCGCAAAACCGTCTGAGCCTCTGATTCAGACCCTCCACCCGGCTCTGCACCATAGGTCCGCAGTCGGTTCTGTCAACGATGCTGCAGATGGTGAGCTCTGCCTTCATCTCGTAAGCAAGACCGGCAGCCTTCACCAAATCAGATAGCCGCTGGAATTCAGAGAGTATTTCCTCAGATCCAAAG
The DNA here is from genome assembly GCF_023897955.1 of Schistocerca gregaria. Taxonomy (NCBI): domain Eukaryota; kingdom Metazoa; phylum Arthropoda; class Insecta; order Orthoptera; family Acrididae; genus Schistocerca; species Schistocerca gregaria. Next base: position 547,444,890 of record NC_064923.1, read on the forward strand.
CGACACACGTCATTAGTGCCGACATGTGCCACCACCTGCAGCTGGCTGCACCCTGTGCTCTTCATGGCATCCAGAAGCACCTTTTCCACATCAGGAATGACTCCTCCCGGAATGCACACGGAGTGCACACTGGATTTCTTCCCCTCCTTAGCCGCCGTATCCCTAAGGGGCCCCATTTCGCGCCTAATATTGGAGCTCCCAACTACCAGTAAGCCCACCCTCTGCGATTGCCCGGACCTTGAAGGCTGAGAATGATCCTCTGAAACAGGGCATGCAGCTGCATCTGGCTCAGCCAGAGACAGTGCCTGAAACCGGTTTGTCAGACGCACCCGGGAGGCTTTCTGATCAGCCTCCGGGGACGCCTTTCGCTGCCTGCCACGCCTTGGAACGACCTCCCAATCAACCACAGGCGAGGGCTCAGCCCCACTGCGGGCAGCAACCGGGGCAACCACAGCGGCAGACCGATCTGGGGACAGACGGGACTAGGTTGACATCCCCGTGATACCCAAGTCCGGCTCCCCACAGTGGTGCCCATTGGCAACAGCCTCAAGCTGCGCGACCAAAGACAGCGCCGATTGCAGCTGTGAGCGAAGGGATGCCAAGTCAGCCCTCATCCGAACACGGCAATCGCAGTCCCTGTCCATTCTAATCGATGTTGAACAACAGTTACTGAAAGACGAGTCCGTGCCTAGATAACGCAAGCGAAACACGCAAAGAATGTATCAACTAACCTGTACAAATGCGTAACGACTGCGCTACAATCTGCTGAATTTACGATTACAGTAACTAAAACTCGAAATTGCACCTCCTATACGAAACTCACACGCAATTTAAATAAGAATCTGCCAAGTAAACACTAAAGCGCGAAGCTACAACTGTCAAATACTATAATACGCCCGAAATATATGAATTAAACATTGCAAGTACCCAAAAACACGCAAAGAAATTAATTAAACTATCTAACAAATAAGTAAGCTAGGGTTATACGACTTGCTACTGCAGCTGCTTATCCAACGGCGGCAGGGAGCACAATGGCTGTGACCAACCGACACTGGCTGTTCAAAACAAAAACAGAAGACAGACGACTACGCGAATTTACACTATTCAGGTACTAAGGCGCGATGCTACAACCCTCAAATACATGAAGTCCATGAAGGGCTGCAAATGGTCTCCAAGCAGCCGAACATAACCATTTCCAGTCAATGGTCGCCTCAGTTCCTTGTAAACACAGCCGTCGTCATCATGAAGTCAACACCAGCTTGCACAGTGCCTTGTTGATTAACTGCGCCCATGACTTCCTGGGGGCTGCGCCACGTTCGAACCCTACCGTCAGTCTCATCAACTGAAATCAATACTCATCAGACCAGGCCACGCTTTCCAGTCGTCTATTGTCCAACCGATATGGTCACGACCTCAGGAGAGGTCCTAAGTGATATGTTCGTTTTACGTCCCGCATTGATTTCTGCTGTTATTTCACGCAGTGTTGCCTGTCTGTTAGCACTGACAACTCTACGCTACCGCTGCTTCTTTCGGTCGTTAAGTGACGGCATTTGACCACTGCGTTGTCCGTGGTGAGAGGTAATGCCTGAAATTTGGAGTTCATGTCGCACTGTTGCCACGGTGGATCCCGGAATATTACATTCTCTAATAATTTCCGTAATGCAATGTTCCATGCATCTAGCTCCAACTACCATTCCACGTTCAAAGTCTGGTAATTGCCGTCGTGTGGCCGTAGCTTGTCAGAAACTTTTTCGCAAGAATCTCCAAAGTACAAATAATAGCTACACCAATGTACTGCCCTTTTACACCTTATGTACGCGATACTACGCCCATCTACACTCCTGGAAATGGAAAAAAGAACACATTGACACCGGTGTGTCAGACCCACCATACTTGCTCCGGACACTGCGAGAGGGCTGTACAAGCAATGATCACACGCACGGCACAGCGGACACACCAGGAACCGCGGTGTTGGCCGTCGAATGGCGCTAGCTGCGCAGCATTTGTGCACCGCCGCCGTCAGTGTCAGCCAGTTTGCCGTGGCATACGGAGCTCCATCGCAGTCTTTAACACTGGTAGCATGCCGCGACAGCGTGGACGTGAACCGTATGTGCAGTTGACGGACTTTGAGCGAGGGCGTATAGTGGGCATGCGGGAGGCCGGGTGGACGTACCGCCGAATTGCTCAACACGTGGGGCGTGAGGTCTCCACAGTACATCGATGTTGTCGCCAGTGGTCGGCGGAAGGTGCACGTGCCCGTCGACCTGGGACCGGACCGCAGCGACGCACGGATGCACGCCAAGACCGTAGGATCCTACGCAGTGCCGTAGGGGACCGCACCGCCACTTCCCAGCAAATTAGGGACACTGTTGCTCCTGGGGTATCGGCGAGTACCATTCGCAACCGTCTCCATGAAGCTGGGCTACGGTCCCGCACACCGTTGGGCCGTCTTCCGCTCACGCCCCAACATCGTGCAGCCCGCCTCCAGTGGTGTCGCGACAGGCGTGAATGGAGGGACGAATGGAGACGTGTCGTCTTCAGCGATGAGAGTCGCTTCTGCCTTGGTGCCAATGATGGTCGTATGCGTGTTTGGCGCCGTGCAGGTGAGCGCCACAATCAGGACTGCATACGACCGAGGCACACAGGGCCAACATCCGGCATCATGGTGTGGGGAGCGATCTCCTACACTGGCTTTACACCTCTGGTGTTCGTCGAGGGGACACTGAATAGTGCACGGTACATCCAAACCGTCATCGAACCCATCGTTCTACCATTCCTAGACCGGCAAGGGAACTTGCTGTTCCAACAGGACAGTGCACATCCGCGTGTATCCCGTGCCACCCAACGTGCTCTAGAAGGTGTAAGTCAACTACCCTGGCCAGCAAGATCTCCGGATCTGTCCCCCATTGAGCATGTTTGGGACTGGATGAAGCGTCGTCTCACGCGGTCTGCACGTCCAGCACGAACGCTGGTCCAACTGAGGCGCCACGTGGAAATGGCATGGCAAGCCGTTCCACAGGACTACATCCAGCATCTCTACGATCGTCTCCTTGGGAGAATAGCACCCTGCATTGCTGCGAAAGGTGGATATACACTGTACTAGTGCCGACATTGTGCATGCTCTGTTGCCTGTGTCTATGTGCCTGTGGTTCTGTCAGTGTGATCATGTGATGTATCTGACCCCAGGAATGTGTCAATAAAGTTTCCCCTTCGTGGGACAATGAATTCACGGTGTTCTTATTTCAATTTCCAGGAGTGTATATATGTGCACATCGGTATCCTATGACTTCTTGTCACCTAAAGTGTATATTATCTACATACATAATCCATTTCTTACCTCAGCAATTTCTTAGTTATATCATGGAACAAAAGTAAGTTTTAGTAAAGCAGTAACTAGCATGTAAGCGACGAACTTTTGCATCACTAGTAAATACCCCCTAACCCTCCTTACAGAAACCCACTTATTACTAATGTATATAAAAAGTAAAACATAGAAATATGTTTGTGTTGAAATTGTGCCAGAAGCCTATTCACTAAAATAAAGTATTTGGAATCATATATTTAGCAATCTACAGCTCTGTCATAGTCAAACTGCTCATGTGCTCTCTCTCTTTCTCGCTCTCACTCTCTCTCCCTCCCGCTCCCCTCCCTCTCTATCTTTCTTTATCACTTTCTGTTTCTCGCTCACTCACTCACACATATGCAGTATCAACATAACACAGTAGTAATAATTTTAAAATGTTCTCGCCGAAACGAGTAGTAGAAAGTGATATTTAGTAACTGAGACCAGCTACAGCAATTAGTATTTTCGTTGCATATGCTAGAATGTAATTCACACGTTGAATTTGAACATCGGTTGTTGAAGATCTAGAAAATGGATGTTTACTGTTAATGGCAGTAATAGTAGTAACAACAATAGTAATAATAAGAATAACCTTTTAGGTTATGAATGAATTAACTAGCTGCCGGCCATCTTGCACAAAACTGTAACTCTGTCTTTGGCTCTTATAGGTAATAATTTAACTCTAATGTGTATTACAGTACAACAAATTTCCTTGTGATGCGGTCAAGCGGTGCCCTGTATGTTAGGTAGCCTAAGTTACCACCTGTATGCCACAATTTTTGTTATACTTTTTCCCATGGAACTAGATGTTGTCAAACTGGAGTAAACGAACTATTTTGATACTACTTTCTTATTCGCATTGCCTTGATCGGAGATTACTTCAGTTTACCGGTTTTGACTTTTTGACTCACCAGCAGCATTAAATGTATTGAACGCCTGACTTCAACTGCCATAGCTGCTCATGCATAATGTTGCCAATAAAAGACTATGAATAAGTCTATAAAAGTATCTCTAACAACTATCTTATACTTTATCCCTTAGCTTTTTATAAATTAATATCCCCCTAATTACATTGGTGAAAAACATGTTCGTTTTCTTTTTATCGGATGAATATCCCCGTGGCTCCAGTATTCTTTTATCTTAGTTTCTTTTTATGCTCGAAACTGTGACTGATTATATATGTCAAAAACAATATTAATAATTGCGTTAAAGTATTTTGAAAGTTACAATATTTTGAACTGTATTTTCGGCACATGTAAGACGAGCCCTATCTGTTCCATTTGATGACTGCGGCGCATGACTAGACACGGTAGTTGACATCAAGTGACAAAAACTGGAGTTAGGTGACTGTTCCACTTCTAATTTTTATAACAGAATTCCGTGTATACTTCTACTTTTCTCTTTTTTGCACTTTCTTGCATGTTTAGTAACGATTAACATCAACATACGAGCACACACGTCGCGAGTCACCATATGATGCATGACGGAGGGTACCATATACCACTGCTAGTCAGTCACTTTCCTGTTCCTCTCTCAAATGGTGCGAGGGAAAACCGACTCTCAATATGCCTCGGCACGAGCCCGAATTTCTTATACCTTATGTTCTTACTCTTTACGCGAGATGTCCTTGGTGGCAGTACAATCGTCCTGGAGTTCATACTACTTTAACCTTACTCCCGAAAAGAACGTCGTCCTCCCTCCACGGATTCTCATCCGAGTTCACGTGTCGGTCGAACCTACAGGTAAAAAATCGAGCAGCAAGCTTTTGGTCTGGTTCAGCGTCTTTCTTCCATCAACCCACGTGGAGATCTCAGATACTCTAGTCGAACACAAAAATGGTTCGTCCTAGTGTTCCATACGCCGTCTCCTTCACGGATCTACCATACTTTGCTTAAATTCTCCAAAAAAAATCGAAGTCGACCATTCGCCTACGCCACTTCAGTCTTTACATGGCCCTTCCAATTCAGATTGCTTTGCGACGTTACGCGTAGATATTTCATCGACGTAGATGCGTCAAGCGGCAAACCACTACCAATGTGTTCGAATATTACAGGATTGTCTTTCCGTCAAATGAGCTTCACATTAATTTTTCTTACATTTAGAGCAAGGTGTCTTTCACTCATCAAACAGAAAATCTGAGTCGTACCGTATACTCCTTCAGTCATTCAAAGACGACACTTTCCTTTACCCTTCAAGCGTCATCAACAAACAGACGCATATTGTTGCTCACCCTATCAGATGGTTTATGTGTGTAGAGAACAGGAGCGCTCTGTCACACTTCCCTGGGACATTCCTGACGATTCCCTTGTCTCTTATGAACGCGTATAACAGTTGAACCCGATAAACAGCTGCAAATCCATACAATGTGCTCAAGACAACAGCAAAGAGAAGGAGCAAAAGGTATAGTTTGTACTGAGAATGTCACCACCAGTTGCCGAAAATGTCTGATTTATTTACCCTAACATGTTCCGCGACTACATTGTCCCGTTATGAAGTTCTGTGAAACAAGGAATCTCACATCATTACTTCATGTTACTATAATTATTAACACTTAAGTAAATCAATCTATATTATCCCGTAGTTATGTCATTAGGCTATGTCAAAAGTTCAAATGGATCAAATGGCTCTGAGCACTATGGGACTCAACTGATGTGGTCATTAGTCCCCTAGAACTTAGAACTACTTAAACCTAACTAACCTAAGGACATCACACACATCCATGCCCGAGGCAGGATTTGAACCTGCGACCGTAGCAGTGGCACGGTTCCGGACTGCGCGCCTAGAACTACGAGACCACCGCGGCCGGCATGTCAAAAGTAAACAGCAAGCAGCAAACGTGTATTTTCGAACACATAAAAACTCATTCTTGTACATTTAATGTTGGCACATAAAACACAAAGTTCACACACAAAAGATTTTATTATCATGTTATGTATGCGTCACAGCCCCCAACAATGTTGCTATCTACGATAAAAACTATGGAAATTTGCGTGAAAAGTCATAGCAAATCCCAAAAACCAACCTTGCACCTACGTTGCTGTATTATCATTGACTGAGATAATCCCGCAAGAAACATTAAAACTTAACGACCACTAAAGATATTAGATTTATGTCTGCTCCTCACGAGGACATTGATAAAGAGGGACCAGAAACGCTCATTGAAACTTCCGTCTTTTCATTTAATGCGTTGACGCAATCCTCTCTTCAAGCGAACACAATTGCGCATAGATAGGAAAAGAAATCAACTTCTGTACAGCTACACTACGGATGACAAACCGTTGGAAACAGTATCTTCCGTAAAATATCTAGAGGTAACTAACCAGATCGACATTAAGTAGAATGACCACATAAAACAAATAGTGGAAAAAGCTGATGCCAGACATCTGTATGCAAGATGGTTGGGGGACGTCTGCTGTTCAATAAAAACACCTTCAGCAGTGTAAACTTCTAGTTTTATTTTATTTGTGCAATCAGTTTACGCGCTTCATTACTCCGTCTTCAGGTGCCTGTGGAAAGACAACAATGATAACAGTGTGAAATACATAACAAAAGGGTCAGTGTAAGTACTATAAACAGTGGTAATATGTAGTAACATATAGCATTACTAAACTGTACTGTAAAGTTAAAGATAAATCAAGAAATTAAATGAGAGAACGATTGCACATTGTATCAATGGAACCTAGGGAACAAAATACATATGCCACATAATACACTCCTGGAAATTGAAATAAGAACACCGTGAATTCATTGTCCCAGGAAGGGGAAACTTTATTGACACATTCCTGGGCTGAGATACATCACATGATCACACTGACAGAACCACAGGCACATAGACACAGGCAACAGAGCATGCACAATGTCGGCACTAGTACAGTGTATATCCACCTTTCGCAGCAATGCAGGCTGCTATTCTCCCATGGAGACGATCGTAGAGATGCTGGATGTAGTCCTGTGGAACGGCTTGCCATGCCATTTCTACCTGGCGCCTCAGTTGGACCAGCGTTCGTGCTGGACGTGCAGACCGCGTGAGACGACGCTTCATCCTGTCCCAAACATGCTCAATGGGGGACAGATCCGGAGATCTTGCTGGCCAGGGTAGTTGACTCACACCTTCTAGAGCACGTTGGGTGGCACGGGATACATGCGGACGTGCATTGTCCTGTTGGAACAGCAAGTTCCCTTGCCGGTCTAGGAATGGTAGAACGATGGGTTCGATGACGGTTTGGATCTACCGTGCACTATTCAGTGTCTCCTCGACGATCACCAGAGGTGTACGGCCAGTGTAGGAGATCGCTCCCCACACCATGATGCCGTGTGTTGGCCCTGTGTGCCTCGGTCGTATGCAGTCCTGATTGTGGTGCTCACCTGCACGGCGCCAAACATGCATACGATCATCATTGGCACCAAGGCAGAAGCGACTCTCATCGCTGAAGACGACACGTCTCCATTCGTCCCTCCATTCACGCCTGTCGCGACACCACTGGAGGCGGGCTGCACGATGTTGGGGCGTGAGCAGAAGACGCAAACTAATTTACGGTTTGACATCCGTTTTCATATCAGCATAATGTTAAGATCAATAACCTAACTGAAAGTTGTTGATGATACCTGTCATATGCCAGATGTTTTGTTCCTTGTTTCTAGTTTAACTTCTATCATAGATTTATCAAGTGGAGACGGTTGCGAATGGTCCTCGCCGATACCCCAGGAGCAACAGTGTCCCTAATTTGCTGGGAAGTGGCGGTGCGGTCCCCTACGGCACTGCGTAGGATCCTACGGTCTTGGCGTGCATCCGTGCGTCGCTGCAGTCCGGTCCCAGGTCGACGGGCACGTGCACCTTCCGCCGACCACTGGCGACAACATCGATGTACTGTGGAGACCTCACGCCCCACGTGTTGAGCAATTCGGCGGTACGTCCACCCGGCCTCCCGCATGCCCACTATACGCCCTCGCTCAAAGTCCGGCAACTGCACATACGGTTCACGTCCACGCTGTCGCGGCAAGCTACCAGTGTTAAAGGCTGCGATGGAGCTCCGTATTCCACGGCAAACTGGCTGACACTGACGGCGGCGGTGCACAAATGCTGCGCAGCTAGTCCCATTCGACGGCCATCACCGCGGTGCCTGGTGTGTCCGCTGTGCCGTGCGTGTGATCATTGCTTGTACAGCCCTCTCGCAGTGTCCGGAGCAAGTATGGTGGGTCTGACACACCGGTGTCAATGTGTTCTTTTTTCCATTTCCAGGAGTGCAGTAAGGAAGAACCTGCTAAAGGGATGACAATGTTAGATGCTATGTACAGATTATGATGGTATATACTATCGGTGCCCGTGAAACATCAGGAACAAAATAGTCACACACATCCTGATGAGTGCAAACTGTAGGTAAAATATTTATTTATATGTTGCATATACTAGTTAAACATAAAACCACTTACTATAGGTTAGCCCCACGTCGACTATCTGTATTACCGTGTTCCATATACTAACAATAACTAATAAAACAAGAATATAAAGTTACATCAATGCAATCTGTCAATCACAGAATCATAAGGTACCACTTACTTAATAAATTTTTTTAATGAACCAAACTGTGAGTTCAACGTAATACAAAGTAGCTAGATCCCACTAAGCATAGCACTAAGTTCACAGCCAATATTATCACGAAAGTGAAAAGTCTTCTGCTTTGATAGTTGCGTGGGTGGGTGATATACCGAACTCTGAAGTAATCCTAAAGGAGATTCTTGCAGTATATGTACAGTGCATTAGAAGACATTCATTTCAATCAGAAAAATCAAAGACACGTACCTCTATATTCACAAGTAACCCTTAAGAAGGGTAAGACAAAGGAAAGTATGACTTGCGACCAGAAAGACAACCAGTAAAATGGACCTACAGTAAAGATCAACTACGCTTGTCAAGCAGTATATACAGGCTTATCGTGAGGGGGATATTAAGATGATTATGAGGACAAAAGCTATGACATGAGAAACCACAGATGTGCTACAGAACCAGGTCTAAGTAATTCATCTACATCTATATCATATTCTACAAGCCACCTACGGGTGTGTGGCGGAGATTACTTTTCGTAACTGAGCCCTACAACCCTGTTCCACTCACGAATAGCGCGCGGAAAGAATTATTATCGGTAAATGTATTGGTTCTAATTTCCCGAATTTTCTCCTCATGGCTATTACGTGAGAAGTGTGTAGGGGGAAGTAATACTTTGTTCGACTCTTCCCGGAAATTGCTTTCTCGTAATTTCAATAGCAAATATCTCCGAGATGCACAACTTATCTCTTGTAACGTCTGCCAATGGAGTATGTAGAGCAACTCCGTAACGATCTCGTGTCGACTAAACGATCCTGTAACGAAACGTGCAGCTCTTCGTTGGAATTTCTCTAGATCTTCTATCAGTTCTATCTGGTAGAGATACCAGACAGACGAACAATACTCAAGAATCGGTCTAACAACTGCCTTATAAGCTACTTCCTTCGTGCATGAGTTACATTTCCTTAACATTCTTCCAAGGAACCTGAGTCTGGCATCAGCTTTTCCCACTATTTGTTTTATGTTGTCAATGTCGATCTCGATATTTACCCCTAGTAATTTTACTGAAGACACTGTTTCCAACGGATGGTCATCAGAAGTGTAGCTGTACAGAAGTGAATTCTTTTCCTATGTATGCGCAATATGTTACAGTTATTTACTTTCAGGGTCAACTGCCAGAGTCTGCGCCATTCATCAGTTCTCTGAATGTCATTCTGCAAATTATTACTATCTTCTGGCGTTGCTGTTTTGTTATAGACAATTGTTATATCTGCGAACAGCCTTAGAGAGCATCCGACGCTTTCTGCTATATCATTTATATATATTGTAAACTGTAACGGTCCTATCACACTTCATTGGGGTACTCCGAAAATTACATCTGTCGATTTTGTTCCGTCTGCAAGGAAGTCTTGAATCCTGTCACAAATCTGCTACGATACTCGTTAAGCTCGTATTTTTTTCACTAAAAGGCAGTACGGGACGGTGCCAAATGCCTTCCTGAAGTCAAGGAACGTGGCATCAACCTGAGGGCCATTGTCTACTGCACTGTGGATCTCATGGAGGAACAGAGGGAGCTGAGTTTCTCAGGATCTTTGTTTGCGGAAACCATATTGATTTTTATAGACGAGAAAATTCTTCTCCAAGATCGTCGTAATTCTTGGGCATAATTCTACAAGAAATTGACGTCTACGATATGCGTCTATAATTGTATACATCTGTGCTATGGCCCTTCTTAAAAACGGGAATAACCTGCTGTGTTTCCAGACGTCAGATACCCTTTCTGTCCAAGCGATCTACGATAAATTACTGAAAGAAGGGCAGCAAGTGCTTTTGTTTCATCTTTGTAGAATTTGTAAGTATCTCGTTTGTTACCCCCGCTGAAACGTTCCCTTGGAAAAATTATGAATTACTGTGCTGGCAAAACTCTTGCGTTATTTGATTTACGAACAGCTGATCAAAACTCAACGTACTCAAATAGTTTTCTAGTTTTCTCTATACTTATCTGATCATCACTATACTGACACAAAATACTTTTAGCGCAACCCAGTCTGACTGTCAATAATCCCTACAAAGGAATGGCCCTGACTAACAATAACCTATACCTTTCATGAATCACTTATCTCACAAAAATCTTCGTTACTCGAACTAATGCAATTCATCGAGCGCCAATACTGCCAGCTAAATAAAAGATTCTAACTACTGAAGGCACTAACTACTGATAGGCATAGTTAGAAAATGAAAGATTTTAATAGAGAACAAACAATGTATTTACCTTAATAATGTTCAAAAGTCATCATATACATGTATATCTATCAATTCATGACATCCATCTTTACAAATTTCCTTTTTCTGGTGGACACACGTCTAGATCGTCCGCTTATAGTTAGCTTTCAAAAGTCTGGCATTTCTCTCTCCACATCCACAACTGTTGGCGACTCACCTCCAACTGCGGAACGCTACGCGCTGTTCACATCCAACTGCCCAAAGCTACACAAGCGAATATTCCAATAATGAGTCCAACCAGCTACAGACTGCACACAGCAATCAGTGACTTTCATGCAGAACGTTACGTGACGTTACCAACATAAAAATCTAAACAGCCTACTTACAACGCCTTCTTTCTACTAAACGACTATAGATGTTTTTCTATTCCGCGATCGATTATCTCAATATCTGTCATTTCGACGTTCGTACGACGATTGAAAGGAGGGACCGTGTTACGATCTTCATCAATGTTTTCAGTTTCGGAAGACTGAATACAGTTTTTCGGCCTTCTCTCTGCTATCTTCCGTTTCGGTGTCAGTATGGTCACTGAGTGAATGAATAGACGATTTTGACCCACTTACTGATTGTACATATGGCCGAAACCTCTTAGGGTTTTTACACAGATAGGCTGACAAAATTTTACTTTCAGAGACATTGAACGCTTCTCCCGCTGCTTTCTTTTGAGTATGAAGTTTAGGCTATTTTAACTTGTCAAACTCGGATGTATATAGCACCTGAAGTATTTATTCCAATGCCTGTGTTCGTCACCTCAAAACAGACATCTCCAAATCCTTTAAAATTTATTCTTTAATAATGTTTACACTTCCTGATAATGTTTTCTCTTCTGCTATACGATCCTTGCACCCAACAGTTTCCAGATGCCATTTCTTTTTACAAAATATGACAGTATACATGTGATGTGTTACCACAGTGAAAGGAACCTGTGACTACTCGAGGTACTCTCTCTATTTTACTTATTTTATGTTTACCGTTAGATATACTTTTAATTTTTTGTCAAAAGAAACTCAAAACCATATTTTGAAATAGTGTTTTGTTTCTCCAGTAGACAGTGATACAAGTCCCTCCAAAAAATAATAACACAAGACACACACAAATTTCATACCAACAAATGTAAATCCACATGATGATTGAGATTTAAGTATTTGAAACGCGTCGTGGAGATAAATAAACAGTGAATGGTAACAGTAAACTTGTTGTTTCATTCAATGTCAATAACAGTCACGGTAAAGCCTAACCTAAAATGTTCGCATTACCAAATCAAATAGTTAACTGGATAGTCTATATATAATTTGATCGATTCTTTTATCGAGATGATGTGCTACGAGTCAGTTTACTGAATATGCTGACATGATTAGTGTTAAAATTAAGGAACACATTATTTTTTAGTCCTACTCATTCAATTGGACCTAAAAACTAGTCTTATTACAGGATATCAGTATTTAAGTAATTTTTTTGCATGGAATAGGAAGATTTCTCCAGGAGAAATGGTTTTTACATTAGGTTTAAAACTTTCTTTGCTACCTGCCAGACGCTAAATGTTATTGGGTAAATGGTCAGAAATTTTTGTTTCTACATATTGAACTCCTTTTTCAGCCACTGGCGGGTTCTATAATTGATATTAAAGGTTGGTTTTTCCTCTGGTGTTGTAAGGATTAATGTAATTATTCTTCTCAAATTTTGATGGATTATATATGACGAGTTTCGTTAATGAATATATGGACCATGATAGTGCAATTGAGATGCCTAGCTCCTTGAAGAGGCGCCTATATGAGGACTAAGGGTAAACACCACATATTATCCTTACTGCTCGCGTTTGGGCAATCAATACTTTATTTATAGGAGCTGCGTTAGCCCAGAAAATTATTCTATAACATAATACTGAGCGGATGTTGATCGGTAGTTGATTCGTTTGTTTCCAAGACTAGCAATTACACAAATATCAAAAGTGGCTCAACTTAATTACACTCCTGGAAATGGAAAAAAGAACACATTGACACCGGTGTGTCAGACCCACCATACTTGCTCCGGACACTGCGAGAGGGCTGTACAAGCAATGATCACACGCACGGCACAACGGACACACCAGGCACCGCGGTGTTAGCCGTCGAATGGCGCTAGCTGCGCAGCATTTGTGCACCGCCGCCGTCAGTGTCAGCCAGTTTACCGTGACATACGGAGCTCCATCGCAGTCTTTAACACTGGTAGCATGCCGCGACAGCGTGGACGTGAACCGTATGTGCAGTTGACGGACTTTGAGCGAGGGCGTATAGTGGGCATGCGGGAGGCCGGGTGGACGTACCGCCGAATTGCTCAACACGTGGGGCGTGAGGTCTCCACAGTACATCGATGTTGTCGCCAGTGGTCGGCGGAAGGTGCACGTGGCCGTCGACCTGGGACCGGACCGCAGCGACGCACGGATGCACGCCAAGACCGTAGGATCCTACGCAGTGCCTTAGGGGACCGCACCGCCACTTCCCAGCAAATTAGGGACACTGTTGCTCCTGGGGTATCGGCGAGGACCATTCGCAACCGTCTCCATGAAGCTGGGCTACGGTCCCGCACACCGTTAGGCCGTCTTCCGCTCACGCCCCAACATCGTGCAGCCCTCCTCCAGTGGTGTCGCGACAGGCGTGAATGGAGGGACGAATGGAGACGTGTCGTCTTCAGCGATGAGAGTCGCTTCTGCCTTGATGCCAATGATGGTCGTATGCGTGTTTGGCGCCTTGCAGGTGAGCGCCACAATCAGGACTGCATACGACCGAGGCACACAGGGCCAACACACGGCATCATGGTGTGGGGAGCGATCTCCTACACTGGCCGTACACCTCTGGTGATCGTCGAGGGGACACTGAATAGTGCACGGTACATCCAAACCGTCATCGAACCCATCGTTCTACCATTCCTAGACCGGCAAGGGAACTTGCTGTTCCAACAGGACAATGCACGTCCACATGTATCCCGATCCACCCAACGTACTCTAGAAGGTGTGAGTCAACTACCCTGGCCAGCAAGATCTCCGGATCTGTTCCCCATTGAGCATGTTTGGGACTGGATGAAGCGTCGTCTCACGCGGTCTGCACGTCCAGCACGAACGCTGGTCCAACTGAGGCGCCAGGTTGAAATGGCATGGCAAGCCGTTCCACAGGACTACATCCAGCATCTCTACGATCGTCTCCATGGGAGAATAGCAGCCTGCACTGCTGCGAAAGGTGGATATACACTGTACTAGTGCCGACATTGTGCATGCTCTGTTGCCTGCGTCTATGTGCCTGTGGTTCTGTCAGTGTGATCATGTGATGTATCTGAGCCCAGGAATGTGTCAATAAAGTTTCCACTTCCTGGGACAATGAATTCACGGTGTTCTTATTTCAATTTCCAGGAGTGTATTTGAGAAGCTCAGTAACATGCGTCTGCCAATTCAAGTTTTCATCAATATGTACACACAAATTTTGGAGTATTCTACCCTATTTGTCGACTCCTGTTCGTATGCTACATCAGCTGTTAGTAAGACTTTATTTGTCGTTCAAGAACTGAAAACAGTGTATTTACTCAAAATTAAGGCAGAGTACATTTTCAGAGAACCACTTAATAATTCTTTGAAAAACTTCATTAAAAATTCCTTCCATTGCTTTCTCTTTTATAGGATTTACATAATACTAGTATCGTCTGTAAAAAGTACTAATTTCCCCTCCTGAATGGTAAGTGTACATTCACGCATGTAAGTAGTTGGAGTGGATGCGCAATTGAATCCTCTGGGATTTCCTCTATAAATTTCTCCCTAGTCATGAAAATTTTCTACTCTTCAACGTTGTTTGGATTACTCAGCACAATTTTTTTGCGTTCTGTTTGTTAAGTATGCTTCATACCAGTTGTGTGTAAAGCCATCAAATACGTAAAACTTTAGTTTTTCTAAGAGTGTAACATGATCCAGACAATCAAACACCTCGTATAGATCACAAAAACTAATTAACGAACGAACTTGCAATATTTGGTGGGTGAACGTATAAATAGCATTCTCAGTCGAGCAAAACTTCTGGAATGCAAATTGCGATATGCTAACTAAATTGTTTCTACTTCAGTGCGAGACTAGTTTTGAATGTATTTCTTTTAGAATATTTAGGAAAAAGATGTCAGTAAGGAAATTATACGATAATTATGTAAGTCTTTCTTGTCAACTTCTTATACAGAAGTTTAACAAGTGTATATTTTTATCCGCCCGAAAAACGCGCTGTGCCAGTGTAGCATTCATTACAAGTATCACACAAGAATTTACCATGATCACGTAAATTGCTTTTCATAATTTCTATGCTTTCCTCAATCGACACAGATGTATAAAAGTTAGTTATGTCTAATGAAACTAACCTTGCACCTTTGTTCATACACTGGTATGCAAAACTTAAGGACAAAAGTAGCTTTCACTTTATGTATCACTATGTGGTGGGATGTGAAATTGAAGCGTCACCCATCCACCAGTGTCAACCGAGTTTGCAGGTGAATGTAAGTTTAATTTAGTGTTTTGTTTAGGTATTTTGTAATATTTATAATTGTTGTGAATTATCTAAAGTTTTGTATTTATTTTTATGTTTCATGTACGGAGAGGGCGGCGCAACGAACGGAGACAGCATCTTCGCTGCCGGACCAGAGAGAAAATTGCTGGCCACTATACGTCGCGCGTCGACAGCCAAACAGCAACAGAAGATCCTGAAACCGAGTTGTTGCGTCGTGCTTCTAAAAACCTGAAAAAATAAGAATTTGTAATGTTTCTACAACAATGACGTCATAGAAAGTTTAATCATGTTGTAAATGTTCAGTCCTGTCTTGTGAAGGCTCAGGTTCACGTCTATATGTAATATATAGGAAGAAAATAAACTAGTGTATTCTACAAAAGTTTAAATACGTGTTCTGAGAATTTATTTATGAAGAATTATTGATTTATTTGACAAGATTATTAATTTTGACAACGTTCCTCGCGAGTTTGAGTCTTAAAGGTTTATTCAATGTGGTTTTAATATTTATTAAAGAAGATTCTTGCGTTAATGTAATGTCTGAGAAAAAACAAATGACATCTAAATTGAAAAAAGTTTGCGCAAACCAATTGGACTGAGTGACGCAATTCGGCGCATACGGCTCAAATTATGATGTTTTAATTACAGTTTCGTTCAAAAACCATTCAGCGACCACTTATAAAAAGAGTTTAAATAATTCTGAAGTGGTTTGTAACTGACGTTGGTGACGAAGTCTGCACATGGTCATATCTCACAAGAAAATCATTTATACAAAACTTACGTCGTTATACTGCAACTACCAAGTAAAATAACTCGATGAAACTTGATAAAAAACAGAAAGAAATACTGCAATATAGAGCAGAGGGTACCTGAAAGAAATACACAATGACACGCACAGAAATATCATTCAAAGACGATAATTACACCGAAGTTCTTGACGGTCCCCTGCGCAATACGAAAGGTGCGATATGGTTCTTATAGGGTAGGTAATCACCTCGGACGGTCATGCATGCTCTGCGACGTGCTGCCCTGCTGGCCAGGAGGTCAGTAAGGAGTTCTTGTGAGAGGCTGGTCCATCCCTCAACCAGAGTGGCTGACAGCTGCTGGATGGTTTTCGGTACCAGTGCACGTGCTGCTATATGTCTCCGCAATGCATTCCAGACATGCTCAGTGGGATTTAAGTGGGGGAAACAGGGAGGCCAATCCGTCCGTGGTGAATATCCTCTCTATCCAACAGCTCCTCCGACTGCACTGCTCGATGCGCTAGTACATTATCATCTATAAAAATGAAGTGAGGGTTAAGTGCAGCCATGAAAAAAAGTAAGTATCAGAACAACGTTGACTGGTGCGAACACCGTTGTCAAAGATATCGAAGTCATTACATCCATGAACTCTTATGGCCCTCCACACGCTTCAGTCTGGAGATGCGTGACCGCTACGATCGCAGGTTCGAATCCTGCCTCGGGCATGGATGTGTGTGTGGTGTCCTTAGGGTAGTTAGGTTTAAGTAGTTCTAATTCTAGGTGACTGATGACCTCAGATGTTAAGCGCCATAGTGCTCAGAGCCATTTTGAACCTCTCCACACCATATAACAACTGGACCACCGAAACGTACATCTTCCAGAATGCTGGACGTACCCACATATGGCAAGAGACGGCAACGCATAACGCACCAAGGATCATAGTTTTGGTGGCCCAGGCGATAATGGTGTGGGGACGTATAAGGTTTTTCCAAATATTTAAACACGGTACATTTACCTATCAAAGTTATTGCGACAGTATAGTCCTTCCTCAACCGCATCTTTCCATGCATTCGGCCCTGACTCCATGTTTAGGATTTCGCGCCTTAATCGGTAAAAATAGAACACTTATAGGATCACTTTGCTGTCCGTCTGTCTATCAGACTGCCTTTGTGTCTGACAGTTAAAAAGGCTTTTTCTCAGGAATGGGTACACACGTCAAGTTGAAATGTATGTCACATATTAAAGAAGGTCTATGAACGAAGATTCAACCAGATCGAAGATTCAAAAGCAGATGGAAGAATCAAAAGCAGATCGAAGATTAAAAGGCAATGCAGCCAAAAGATATGGCAATTTACCTCACATATTCTGATCCAAATTCATTTATGAAAACCTGTAGGGTATCTCCCGTTGACCTAGAATCATGGAATTTGGCAAGAAGCAACATTTCAGTACAACAAAGGAAAGAAATCCAAGAACTGTTAACTTGTATTTGCATCACACACAAGAAATATGCCTTATCATTTGTTATACTGTATCGGTATCGATAACAGGCACAAATCGTCGATACTCCCGATCCCGGGATGGATGAACTGCACTATGCGATCAAAAGTATCCGGACACCCCCAAAAACATATGTTTTTCATATTAGGTGCATTGTGCAGCCACCTACTGTCAGGTACTCCATAACAGCGACCTCAGTAAGCTCGGTGAATGTAGTGCAAACAGTAACATTCGAAGGCGGTGGTGTTATGGTGTGGTCGTATTTTTCATGGAGGGGGCTTGCATCCCTTATTGTTTTGCGTGGCACTATCACAGCACAGGCCTACATTGATGTTTCAAGCACCTTTTTGCTTCCTACTGTTGAAGATCAATTCGGTGATAGCGACTGCATCTTTCAACACGATCGAGCACCTGTTCATAATGCACGGCCCCTGGCGGAGTGGTTACACGACAGTAACATTCCTGTAATGATCTGAACTGAATCCTACAGAGCACATATGGGGTGTTTTGGAGTGCCGAATTTGTGCCAGGCCTCACCGACCGACACCGATACCTCTCCTCAGTGCAGAACTCCGTGAAGAATGCCTGCCATTCCCCAAGAAACCTTCCAGCACTTCACTGAACGTATGCCTGCGAGAGTGGAAGCTGTCATCATTACCGATGGAGGGCGCCGCGAGCTTGTAAGTCATTTTCAGCCAAGTGTCCTGATACTTTTGATCACATAGTGTATTTATATATGTAATTAAATTTGTGCAGAATCCTGGGTGCCCGATTCTTACAGTTATCCAGATTTTTTATCGATGACTATAAACGACCGCATCCAGCAACGCAGGTGGAGGAGTTCTTGGAACGAGAGGAAACTCGGCGAATGGGCTACGCTGCAATGCCTCACACGTGGGTGAGAGGCATTGCAGCAAGTGCACAAGCACCAACGGCCAGCCAGCAGTTGTCAGCACTGTTAGTGGAGGTATGGAATGCCTTACCACAAGAACTCAGCACTGTTAGTGGAGGTATGGAATGCCTTACCACAAGAACTCCTAACCAACCTCAAATGAAGCATTGGAGCACGTTGCAGAGCATGCATTGCTGTCCATGGTGACCACACATCCTATGAAGAACCATGTCCCACCTATTGTAATGTGCAGATGACCATCATGAATCACTATGAGTTAAGTTTTATTGTCTTTGAATGACATCTCGTATAATTGCGCATTTCTTTCAATTACCCTCTGTATTATCCTGTAGGAGTTCTTTGTATGTGTGGTCAAAGTTTCATCAAGCTTTGTTAGATGGCTGTGACAGAAACATCATGTGCAAGTTTTGCACAACATTGTATATACAGTAACGGGAAAAAAATCGCAGCACGAAGAAGGAGCTGTGCGGCTTAATCTACAGTTGGTAGGCGTGTTTCTAAGATGACGTCTATTCCAGTTTCACGTCAGTCACGTAAGACTGGCGCTAGTAGTGCCGCTGTGACGATAGTAATCAGATTTGCGATAAATACACGCTGTACCGGTCGTGAGCGTTAGTTACCGTTGCAACAAAGACCCCATTGTCAACACCTCACTGAGTTAGAACTAGCTCGTGAAATAGGGCTAGGAGAAGCTGATTTGTCTTTCTCTGATACTATAGAAAGACTTGGTAGGGATATAGCCACGGTACACGATTGCTGGCAGCGGTAGCTACGAGAGTGTAGGGTCGGAAGAAGACCGGGATTCGGACTGTCACGTGGCATTAGCGAAAGGGAAGACCACCGTATTCGACGTATGGCTCTGACACAACGTACTGCATCTGAAGCAGCAATCTGAGCAGCAGTTGGCACCACAGTCACACAATGAACTGTTACAAATCTGTTACTTCAACAACAGCTCCGTGCCAGACTCTCTACAGCGTGCATTCCAATGACCCCAAACCACTGCCATTTGCGACTTCAGTGGCATGACGCGAGAACTCACTGGAGTACGGGGCGGAGTTTTATCGGGTTTTCTGATGAAAGCTATGGTCTGGGATGTGACATCATATGACAGCAGGAGCACTCTTGTGGATATCCCACGCGCCCTGCCATCAGGTTTGTGTGCCAGTCTGGTGATTCGATCTGTCTTGCTGGCTGCTGTCATTCAGGAACAGGACTTCAGGGACGTTTTCCAACAGGATAAGGCCCCGCCCCCCCCCCCCCCCCCCCCCCCCGCATATTGCTGCTGTTACCCAACACGCACTACAGAGTGTTGCATGTTGAGTAAATGGTTGCGAAAGCAAATATTCCTGAACACATAGTGAGTATCGCGGCGAATACAGGGATTAGCGACCTCAAGGCAGTTCCTCCTAGCCTGAATACCGTAATACCTACAACCATCAAAAAGAAACGCGATACATATCTATTTAAAAAAGATGATAAAAATGCTCTTAACGCCGTTTTAAGAGACACTCTCCTAAGCGTAGATGTGGAATGATTTCAGAGATAGTATTGACGGCAGTTGAGACATATATACCACATAAATTAATGAGTGGTGATACTGATCCCCCATGGTACACAAAACGGGTCAGACGGCTGTTGCAGAAGCAGCGAAAAAAGCATGCCGAATTTAAAAGAACGCAAAATCCCCAAGACTGGCAAAGTTTTGCAGAAGTTGGTAATATAGCGCGTACTTCAATGTGAGATGCTTTTTATAATTTCCACGATGAAATTCTGTCTCGAAATCTGGCAGAAAATCCAAAGAGATTCTGGTCATACATAAAGCACAACAGTGGCAAGAGGCAATCAATACCTTCACTGCGCGATAACAACGGTGAAGTCACTGATGACAGTGACACTAAAGTAGAGTTATTAAACACGGGTTTCCGAAACTCCTTCACCAAGGAAGACGAAATAAGTATTCCTGAATTCCAATCAAGAATAACTGGCAAGTTGAGAAACATAGAAGTAGATATCATCGGTGTAACAAAGCAGCTTAAAACACTTAATAAAACCAAGACCCCGATCCAAATTGTGTGGTTCAAATGGTCCTGAACACTACGGGACTTAACATCTGAGGTCATCAGTCCCCTACACTTACAACTACTTAAACCTAACTGTCCTAAGCACATCACACACATCCATGCCCGAGGCAGGCTAGATTGTGTACCAGTCAGTTCCCTCTCAGAATATACTGATACAATAGCTTTATATTTAGCAATTGTATACAACCGCTCCTCACAGAAAGATACGTACCCTAAAGACTGGAAAATTGCTCGAGTTGCACCAACACCCAAAAGGGGAAGTAGGAGTATTCCGCCGAATTAAAGGCCCATATCAGCAACGTCGATTTGGTGTAGGCTTTTTGAACATATACTGTATTCGAACATTATGAAATACGTCGAAGAAAACGATTTATTGACACATAGGATGGATTCAGAAAATATCGTTCTTGTGAAACACAACTAGCTCTTTATACACATGAAGTGATGAAGTAAGGGGATGTCAAATTGATTCTATATTTTTAGATTTCTAGGAGACTCACGAAACCTTTCCTAACAAGCGTCTTCTAACCAAACTATGTGCCTATGGAATATTGTCTCAGTTGTGCGACTGGATTCGTGATTTCCTGTCAGATAGGTCACAGTTCGTAGTAACAGACGGAAAATCATCGAGTAGAACAGAAGTAATATCTGACGTTCGCCAAGGAAGTGTTAAAGGCCGTCTATTGTTGCTGATCTATATTAACGACATAGGAGACAATCTGAGTAGCCGTCTTAGATTGTTTGCAGATGATGCTGTCATTTACCGTCTTGTAAAGTCATCAGATGACCAAAACGAATTGCAAAATGGTTAGGTAAGATATCTGTATGATACGAAATATGTCAAGTGACCCTGAGTAAAGAAAAGTGTGAAGTGATTCTCGTGAGTACTAAAATAAATTCGCTAAATTTCGATTACGCGATAAGTCTCGCAAATCTGAAGGCTGTAAATTCAACTAAATACTTAGGGATTACAATTACAAATAACCTAAACTGGAAGAATCACATAGATAACGTTGTGGGTAGAGCAAACCAAAGACTGCGATTCATTGGCAGAACAGTTATAAGGTGCAACAGGTCTATTAAAGAGATTGCTTACACCACGCTAGTCCGCCCTTTTCTGGAGCATTGCTGTGTGGTGTGAGATCCGCATCACGTGGAACTGACGGATTTCATCGAAAAAGTACAAAGAAGGGCCGCTCGTTTTGTATTATCGCGAAACAGGGGAGATAGTGTCACAGACATGATACGTGATTTGGAGCGGCAATCTTTAAAACAAAGGCGTTTTTCGTTGCAACTGAATCTTGTCATGAAATTTCAATTACCAGTTTTCTCCTCCGATTGCGAAAACATTCTTGGCATCCACCTACATAGGGAGAAATGATCATGACGATAAAATAAGAGAAATCAGGGATCCCACAGAGGCATTTATGTGCTCGTTTTTCCCGCGCGCCTTTCGGTAGTGCTACGGTGCATTGAATCCTCTGCGAGGCACTTTATTGTGAAGAGCAGAGCAATCACGTAGCTGTAAATGCCTTTGCCTTGGACCACATCTGTCTCCTACCTAGCGCGTAGGAGACATCGGACGCCAACTCCAGCGTCATGCACGAACACCTTTAACCGTCCCTGTATTGACCGACCAAGTGCAACTGGCAAGGACGACCACCCCACAAACTGGAAACGGGGCACCTGTACAATACAATGCGCGCAGGTTCGCATGCTTGCATTCAACATTCTGGCTGTTACACCGGTTGTTAATGTAACAGAATTTCACTTTCGCAATGGCTTATCTCGCACTTACACTAACTTGCAATCTTGCAGTGTTAATCACTTAAATATGTTACATAGGCAAATGTATTTTAGTGCTGCAATTTTTTGTCTTTCAGTGTAGTGTAGTTCGTGCTTGTAGGCTAATGTTCCGTTTCCAAAATGAAATTTCAAATGAAGACACACGCTGCTAGACAGCGGCTGTGTCACTCAGAGCTCCCGTCGACGCCGGCGTGTCTCGCCGAGGGCACGGCGCGCCGTGCGCAGACATCATCTGACGGCAGACCAAGAAATGCCGCGCCCGCCGAGCTGAGCTCAAAATACTCCGCGGGCCACTGGCGCGCCAGTCGCCAGTCGCCAGCAACCAGGAATCGGGCGGGCGGCACTGCCACGATCTCCGGGACGAGCCCGTGTGTTCCGCCAGCTTTCAGCGGCAGCAGGGCCCCTCTGCTCGTCGTACGTGGTCAAACCGAGCTCGACCGACAAAATGTCGGAGGGTGTTCAGGGCAATTTTCTGTGTATCATGGTAAAATGGCCCGTGGTCTCCGATGGCTCGGCACAGAGTAATGTCGTCATTTGGGGTGAAGTTGATCTCTGAGATGAAGTTGATCAGAAAGTTCAAGAAACATTTAACGTTAAATAACTAGACATCGCTAATGAAAATTATTTAATTTACGTATCATTTACTGTTCGAAAGTTCTTCATTTATGACATGGGCTAAATGTACAGTATTCCGAAACTCTAGTTGAATACAAATCGTTTTCATAAGGACTGATTTTTCTTACCTTTTTTAACGAGGCAAAACTTTTATGCATGTGACTGGTATAAAACAGTTCTTGTTTCTATGTCTCAAGGGCTCCCATGCGACAAGTTGCGTCGGCGGGGGGGGGGGGGGGGGGAGGTGTTGTTGGAAGGCTAGAGCTGGGGATATAAGGCATTTTTTTATATTTTTATATTTTATATTTTTGAAGACGAATGGTGACTTACAAGTAGCCGTAAAAAATTGCAGCTCTGACACTGATAAAACTTTCATAATACCGGCTTTTATATCATGTCCTTGAAAGAAAAGCACGTTACTACGCTATATTTTTTTTCTTTTCTCTGGGAGCTAAGGGGGAAGGAGGAGTGGGTCTTTTTTGCCACCACTCTTGCCCCCAGGAATGGGCGACCTTGCTAAGTCTTAGGTATGTCATGCATTGACCCTCACAACGACAACTAGAGCAATAACTTATGTTGATGTATTATGCTTACCTGTTCATAAAAACATAAATAAAAATTTGCAAATACTTGGTTAAATCGTGCGGAATTAACCAACTTTTCTCGAGCGGTTCTTTTATGAGCAAACAATCGAGAGTGTGAAAGGAATGTGACTTAATGAACATATCAACAATGTGGCAGAGTGGATGTACCAACAATTGTCTATAACAGTGCACTTGTGGAGTGACGAAGTCAAGTATGCAAGTGTCTGTATGTTAACTTATGCATTTGTCACTTCGATTGCATTTCTGTTCGTTGCGTCATACGGTAGAGATGGTAAGCTTCGACAGTGCGGAAATGCTGCTGCGTATGTACAAATACAAAATTGGGTGAACTGTAAATTATAGCCTGTGTGCTTTAGAACCGTGTCCCAGGGAAATTTTAAATGAAAAAATAAGCATTAACAAGCCTAGTCGAGGGTTTAAAATTCCTGAAGCAACCCTGGAAAACAAGATGCGTGATCGTCATGGTAAAATAAAATGTGGTCAGGCAATTTTTATTGCAAAAGAAGAATAGCGTGCGTTTCTTCGGAATGTCATATAGAAATTTGTGATCACATTCTTTTGCCCTTAAACTTTCTTTGTACGTCACTCTAAAATTAGTATTAACATTTCAGATTTATTTTTCGATTATTGATAATGATTCAGTCAATCTAGAGGCATAAATACTGTACAATAATCACATAACAGGTGACTGGTAACTGGTATCACTTGGGGGGGGGGGGGGGGTAGGAAGTTGACCGATTTGGATTTTTTCACTTTACTATTTATTAGAGCAAAAAGCAATAAAGGCCAACAGGTTATTACAACAGCTTAAAACCCATGCTCCGAAAGAAAAACCAATGTAGTAATTTTGTTGGTTTCAGAAACATCTAAGTTTAAAGACTAAAATCGGTTAACTTTACACCATTTAACGGTAAAGTAATTAGGTTTGTTACCCCAGTTGTTTAATGCAAGTACCTTCACAACAGTTAAAAAGCCTATAATTTGCAGTCACTGAAACCCACAACACAGAACCCAGAGCAACGTAACAACACTCAGAGGCAAAAGTACACTGTGATGTGGTTGCCGTCGCTGACGGAATAGCGCAGCATAGCGTGGTGATGAGCCGATACTGCCCGCATCTCGTGGTCGTGCCGTGGCGTTCTCGCTTCCCACGCCCGGGTTCCCGGGTTCGATTCCCGGCGGGGTCAGAGGATTTTCTCTGCCTCGTGATGGCTGGGTGTTGTGTGATTCCTTAGGTTAGTTAGGTTTATGTAGTTCTAAGTTCTAGGGGACTGATGACCATCGATGTTAAGTCCCATAGTGCCCAGAGCCATTTGAACCATATTTTTTTTTTTAACCGATACTTGTGGTGGATATCGGCCGAGTCTTCATCAGTAAACCTGTCCATACAGTTGTGTATCATTGTTAACGTTCAGCTAACAGAGCCAGAAAAACAGACCCGAGACAGAAGGTAGCAGAACTGAATGAAGCCAGACAGCAAAGAGGAAAGTAGGGGTTAGTTTTGCCAACAGCAAGTATCCTGACTGAAATGAACAAGTGTGATTCCAGACAATATACACAAGGCATACCGTCCACATGTGCACTGTTGTGTCGATTTTTCAGTGCAGTACGTGTACAAATACGAAATGGGTTAAGAAATAAATTGATATGTAATTACTCCGTAACGGTTCACCGTACAGCATAAAGGTCTTATACCAACATATCCAGAAAATATTCGCGAATGAATTCCGAAGTTTTGTCGGTAGAGCTCTGGTTCACTCCACAGAACAGACAACGGTCTACTCGTGCGGGGATATCCAGCACCACATAATTTTATCTAAAAATCCGGACAACCGAGCGTATAATGGTTATCAGCAAGAAGAAGGTTACTACGCTACTGTAAGTCGAACTCAAATATATGACAAGCTATTACGCCTATCGCCTTATTTGCTAGTGTCAATAGTAAAGTGCATACAGCAAAATGCCGTGCTCCTAAAAAATATGCAGGATGATTATGTAGTCCCATACTCCGAGGAGCGTAGGGAACGATGCGGGAGACCCGCACCGCCGACTAGGCAAGGTCCCATTGGGGTTGGTTTGCCATTGCCTTCCTCCGACCGTAATGAGATGTCGAGGCAGGGAAAATCCATGACACCGCCGGGAATCCAACCCGGGACCCCGTGCGCGGGAAGCGAGAACGCTACAAAGACCACGAGCTGCGGACTTTTGCAGGAGCAATATGTAATACAATACGGAAGTCATTAATACAATAAGAGCTCTTAGACGTTGGCTACGGTTTTCATAAAGTCTGATGTTCATTAAATGTATTGCCATTATATTTCGTAGCTGCAGTTTCCACTGTTCCACCGTTGAGGTCGTTCCTGCACGCGGACTGCCTCAGGCTGACGCTGTAAACTACTGTAGGGAGGGTGGGAGCAGAAATGGGCCGACGCCTAACAAACGACCTATCCCGCCATTCGCACTTAAACGACTTAGGAAATCAGGGAAAACTTAATTCTGGATGAGCAGACAGAGGTTTGAAGCGACGTCCTTCCGTTACATGTTCAGTGTCTCACTTTTGTGCCACTTGGTCAGCTGTGAGGCAAAACAACTTTAAATTGACGGTGTAAACGCGAATGCCAGCAGTACCACACAAAAGGTTTTAAATATCGAAACAAGGCTTTCTTCATACGATAGCCCTCAAAGGGGCGACTGATTCGCCGAATGGTTACTGAATTTAAAAAAAAATCGAATTATGTACTTGTTTTAACCGCTTTCAAGTCACGTCAAAAGACACATCGGTGTTATCATTTATTTATCCTATTAGTTAAGAAAATACACTGCAAAATATGTTTCAAAGTTTGCCGACTAAGTACGGTATGCTTTTATGGCAGCGAACATGTTGAACTGCTTTGTGAGGACACATTTCGGCCATGACTGAATGGCTCCTCCCGTAGGAGATTCGACTCTTCCCTCGGGCATGGGTGTGTGTGTGTCCTTAGCGTAAGTTAGTTAAAGTTAGATTAAGTAGTATGTGAGCCTAGAGACCGATGATGATGTTTGGTTTGTGGGGCTCTCAACTGCGCGGACAACAGCGCCCGTACAAAGTCCCAATTTCTGCACTGTCCAATTTGTACACAATCCGATCTAACCACTGTCACGAATCATGACGATGGTGAGGCGGAAGTAATGAGGACCACGCAAACACCTAGTCCTCGGGCAGAGAAAATCCCCAATCCGGCCGGGAATCTAATCCGGGACCCCGTGATCCAGAGGTAGTAACGCTAACCGCAACACCACGAGCTGCTGGGGCCGATGACCTCAGCCGTTTGGTCCCATAGGAACTTACCATCACCACCATGAATGTTTTCATTGCTGCTGTGTTCCGTGCATACAAGCCAAACCCACCGGTCGTTTTTGTGGCAATGTTCTCTTCAGTAGAGCTTTCTTCTGTAAGGTTCTCTTGTCTACGGTGTTCAGGTTGTCTTCTATTATGGTGTTTAGCAAATGAAGAATTCCCATTGAAGCTATTTGCAGTCGCGAGGACAGCGAAAATTTCCTTAATAGCAAGTCTGTAAGATTCCAAATGAAAGTAGATCAGCAAGATACCACACAGTCATAAACGTACTTGCAGTTTATATGGTAGCCGATTCGGTGGCCGAGCGGTTCTAGGCGCTACAGTCCGGAACCGCGCGACTGTTACAATCGCAGGTCCGAATCCTGCCGCGGGCATGGATGTGTGCGATGTCCTTAGGTTAGTTAGGTTTAAGTGGTTCTAAGTACTAAGCAACTGATGACCTCAGATGATGTTAAGTCCCATAGTGCTCAGAGCCATTTGAACCATTTTTAGTTTATATGGTAACACTTCGAGGGATACGATAAGAGAGAAATACCAAAGAAAGAAACGGTCATTTACTTGTCTTCTGTAAATCGCCTATACGCTCGAGCTCTAGAGTCAGCGTCGCCTTAAAAGAAATATTCCCCAAAATGCAATGTGTAACATAAGTGTTAAAAAGCTGCCTCGTCAGTGTCACAAGACAATGAATTAAACGTTTATTAGTGGAATAATATTTCGAACAATCAAGAGCTCTACTACAGTGCATTAAAGTAATGAACAATCATACAATTGTATTGGGTCATTTCAAGTACCGTGTAAAGTATACGCCATTTTTCCAGCAAGAATGCTTCTCAAATATTATTAATTTTACGGTTACAAAATACGAATGTAACATCATGGCCATGTCTCAAACTGATGAGAGAGACTTCCAACATTTGCCACTAAAAACAGTTATGTAAGAGATGCCTCCCCTCTGCTGATAAATGCCGGCCACGGTGGCCGATCGGTTCTAGGAGCTGCAGTCTGGAACCACGCGACCACTACGGTCGCAGGTTCGAATCCTGCCTCGGGCATGGATGTGTGTCATATCCTTAAGTTAGTTAGATTTAAGTAGTTCTAAGTTCTAGGGGACTGATGACCTCAGAAGTTAAGTCCCATAGTGCTCAGAGCCATTTGCACCAAGCCTTTTCTGCTGATAATGCCTTAACCACCGAAACACCTAGAGGAACATATAAAAACCTGCGCCTGACGTACAATTATAATATTTTTACTACACTACTGGCCTTAAAATTGCTGCACCGAGAAGAAACGCAGATAATAAACGGGTATTCATTGGACAAATGTATTATACTAGAACTGGCATGTGATTGCATTTTCAAGCAATTTGGGTGCATAGATCCTGAGAAATCAGTACCCAGAATAACCACCCCTGGCCGTAATAACGGCTTTGATGCACCAAGGCATTGAGTCAGAGCATGGATGGCGTGTATAGGTACAGCTGCCCATGCAGCTTCAACACGATACCACAGTTCATAAAGAGTAGTGACTGGCGTATTGTGAGGAGCCAGTTTGTCGGCCACCATTGACCAGACGTTTTCAATTGGTGACAGATCTGGAGAATGTGTGGCCAGGGCAGCAGTCGATCATTTTCTGTATGCAGAAAGGCCCGTACAGGACCTGCAACATGCGCTGGTGCATTATCCTGCTGAAGTGTAGGGTTTCGCAGGGACCGAATGAAGGGTAGAGCCAGGATCGTAATACATCTGAATTGTAACGTCCACTGTTCAAAGTGTCGTCAATGCGTACAAGAGGTGACCGAGACGTGTAACCAATGGCACCCCATACCATCACGCCGGGTGATACGCCAGTATGGCGATGACGAATACACGCTTCCAATGTGCGTTCACCGCGATGTCGCCAAACACGGGTGTGACAATCATGATGCTGTAAACAGAACCTGGATTCATCCGAAAAAATGACGTTTTGCCATTCGTGCACCCAGGTTCGTCGTTGAGTACACCATCGCTGGCGCTCCTGTCTGTGATGCAGCGTCAAGGGTAACCGCAGCCATGGTCTCCGAGCTGATAGTCCATGCTGCTGCAAACGTCTTCGGGCTATTCGTGCAGATGGTTGTTGTCTTGCAAATGTCCCCATCTGTTGACTCAGGGATTGAGACATGGCTACACGGTCCATTACAGCCATGCGGATAAGATGCCTGTCATCTCGACTGCTAGTGATACGAGGCCGTTGGGATCCAGCACGGCGTTCCGTATTAACCTCCTGCACCCACCGATTACATATTCTGCTAACAGTCATTGGATGTCGACCAACGCGAGCAGCAATGTCGCGATACTATAAATCGCAATCGCGATAGGCTACAATCCGACCTTTATCAAAGTCGGTAACGTGATCGTACGCATTTCTCCTCCTTCATGAGGCATCACAACAGCTTTTCACCAGGCAACGACGGTCAACTGTTGTTTGTGTATGAGAATTCGGTTGAAAACTTTCCTCATTTCAGCACGTTGTAGGTGTAGCAACGGGCGCCAACCTTGTGTGAATGCTCTGAGAAGCTAATCATTTCCATATGACAGCATCTTCTTCCTGTCGGTTAAATTTCTCGTATGCAGCACGTCATCTTCATGGTGTACCAGTTTTAATGGACAGTAGTGTATCTTCCACCACCAATTAACCCATTACTGGACGTATTTTTATTTATTCCCACTGTTATGAAAAAGCGCATTTGAAGAGCCTGTAACGTCTAAAACGAAATGTTGGTCGTTTGTGCTTATAACAGGACCAGTGTTACTCAACCCTAGAACATTTAAATGGGGGGGGGGGGGGGGGAGGAAATTGTACATTGTTACCATTGTAAATCTTGCTACTCCATATTTTATTCAAGGAAGTCACAGTTTATAGTCTATGCGCTACTTAATTACAATTATAAAGTCTATAATGGTATGTGACACACACAAAAAACTACAAAGTGTTCTGTTTTACACCATTTACTGCCAATAACAGATTGGTAGGAATGGCGAAATGGTGCTTACTGCAACCGTAAATTTTAGGAGGATATAGTTATCTAGGATTAAGTTGTTGTGACCAACTGTAACCCCTGCACGACGAGCAATTTTACCGAGATGGACAACCGTTTCATACATAGGATGTTTACAGTACAACGATTCAGGTCCAAACGTCTCCATAGTTCACTCAACTGTCTCGCCATACCCATGCTTCAAGAAGCATTTAGATTACAAGACAGCTTTCTTCATGCAGAGTTGGCGGAAAAGAGGAGCGAAAATGTAAAGTTATTAACATCAAACGGAAATCTCCACTACTTAACGGCGATGCGATGTTCACATACAAATTTGAATAACTGAGCAGCTTATCACCCGATTTTATTTATGTCGATGTCACATACGCACAGAAACGGAGCGCAGCATTTGGGTGATAGCGCAGTTATAATTTGGGAATCGAATTAGCCGCATTCATTTGGCGGCACGCGAATGCCGCCGCGCCCGTGCCCGTATTGGTTAAAACGAGATTACAGGCCTTAACTTTATCAGCCTGTTTTTCCACACTCTGACTGTTTTAGACAATTACGCAATCAAACAATATTCAGCGTTCGGACACAAATAATTTTTGTTAATTTCACACGCGTACCGAATTTCTGTTGCTGCATATTCGTCACCAAGCAACTACCGCGATACAATTAAGCACTGCAGCCATGTCCCTGATGCAATGACAGCTACCGTGTCAACACCGGGTCATCTGTTGCTCTAAAATTACGGGCCTGTTGGTTACCGAATACGTCACTACAAAGTGAGAAAGCTTACACCCTGTAGCCCATACTCGGTGATCTGCTTAACGTGAGAGTAATTAATTAATTTGTAATGCTTTCGTTGTACCGTGCTGCACCGCGAGAGTGATGTGCAATGAAACGAAACATATTTCTGACATATTATGAAAATTTATTCTCGAACGACGAATACGATTATACAGTGGCTATACGATTTAAGAGTAACGTATGCAAATTTATTCTGGACCGGGATTCCAATCCGAGCGGTTGCCGAACAGCTTCGGCCATCCCAACACGCCTGCGCTTACGGACCTAAGGTTCGATCTGTCCTAGTGTCTCCGTCGGACAGTGTCCGCATCCAACACATATAATTCTCGCACAAAGAGAGACATTGTTTTCCGTCAGATTGCCTTGCTTTGGCATGAAACACATTAGTGCAGTGTTTATATTTCACAGTATTTGCCAGCCATGGTGGCCGCGAGGTTCTAGGCGCTACAGTCTGGAACCGCGCGACCGCTACGGTCGTAGGTTCGAATCCTGTCTCGTGCATGGATGTGTGTGATGTCCTTAGGTTAGTTAGGTTTAAGTAGTTCTAAGTTCTAGGGGACTGATTACCTCAGAAGTTAAGTCCCATAGTGCTCAGAGCCATTTGAACCATTTTTTCACAGTATGTGTTCAGGCCAGTGCGACGTCCCTTCGCACACGCATGGGTGTCCGAAGGAACATTGCATCGACCTGTACAGACGTGGTAATATGCGGACACTGTGCTACTACATTTCTAACACCTATCAAGTTTTCGGCTAGCTACAGATGACTATCCATAGCAAACAGATACTCGATACATATAGATATTTAAATTTGGCGTCGAATAGAATTACTGTTACTCATTACAAAAGTGTCGTTTCAGACAGACTAGCTAAACTGATTTTAAAAAAAATAAACAGACATCATACAGTAATCACTTTCGCCACCACCAGCAACTTCCAAAAGAAACATGCATGACATCTTCCAAAATGTAACTTAGCAAGTAAGGCATTTAAAAACCGACTTGTCTGTGCAACAGGTAGTAGGTAAACGGCAGAATCACGTTTCTAAGAGTACACTGACTGCTTCAAATTTAATAAACGCAGTAAAACATCTATAGCTAAATGTATCAACCAAACAATACACAGTCTCACAATACGTTAAAGTACTACATACTTTACAGAAGAACTGCAAAATTGGCACCTTTCATTAATGCGCACGGCCAAAAATTGAGAAACGAAATCATGAATGAATTGCAGATTTGAAGAACTCAGAGTTCTTTACCAACATCAGTTCAGTAGGCCTACGGTACTCTTAATTTACAAATATTCAATATTCAATAGACATACTTGTGTTTTTCTTATATATTTTCATTAACACGAAAGGTTTGGGACCCAAGCGACATAAGCCACCACTTGTGTAATATGGAATAGTTTTAGTAATATGGAATAGTTTATATTTTTTCTTACTGTAACACATTTCTCTTACTGACATCAAGACTGCCTCGTTCAAGTGAACAGAAGACACTATGAAAAGAGAGATAACACCAGGGTCAACACGTTGGTAGTGAAGTCATTCCAAGCTACATTTTATTGGCCAGGTTGTGTCTACAGCACACAAGCTAATCCGTGTGTTCTTCATCAGTTTGTAAAAAATGAACAACAAAAATGCAGACAGCCGTAGCAATAGACAAAAGTAAATACGGCACAAAAAAACATCCTTTTCAGATCGAAAGACACATGTCCGCATAAAAATTAATGTTTGAAGATCTATGTGTGTCCGTGTGAAAAGTTTTTGTATTGCCGTTCTTTGACTGTTGATAAGGGTATATCTCGAAACATGTTACATTATTGCACCCCCTCTCTCCCAATCTCACTTACTATCAACCGTACAATCACATTGACTCACATCCTTTAAGAAAGTCTAAATATGATCAGATGTTCTGAAACTGTCAATTAAAAAACAGGTAATACAAAAAGTAAGCTATATCAATTACACAGGTACACTACGAAATCGAAAGTATCCTGACACCCCCAAAAACATTTTCATATTAGGTGCATTTTGCTGCCACCTACTGCCAGGTACTCCACATCAGCGACCTCAGTAGTCATTCGACATCGTGAGAGAGCAGAGTGGGGCGCTCCGCGGATTTCGCGGACTTCGAACGTGGTCAGGTAATTGGGTGTCACTTGTGTCGTATGTCTGGACGTTAGATTTCCAGACTCCTAAACATCCCTAGGTCCACTGTTTCCGATGTGACACAGAAGTGGAAACGTGAAGAGACACGTACAGGGGACTGAAGACCGGAGATGTTAAGTCTCATAGTGCTCAGAGCCATTTTGAACCAAGACACGTACAGACAAAAGCGTAGAGGCCAACCTCGTCTGTTACGGAGACCTCCGACAGTTGAAGAGGATCGTAATGTTTAACAGGCAGACATCTATCCAGACGATCACACAGGAATTCCAAACTGCATCAGGACCCACTGCAAGTACTATGACAGTTAGGCGGGAGGTGAGAAAACTTGGATTTCATTGTCGAGCGGCTGCTCATAAGCCACACATCACGCCTGTAAATGCCAAGCGATGCCTCGCTTGGTGTTAGGAGCGTAAATAGTGGACGATTGAACAGTGAAAAAACGTTGTGTGGAGTGACGAATTACGATATACGAAGTGGCGATCCGATGGCAGGGTATGGGTATGGCGAATGCCCGGTGAACGTCATCTGCCAGTGTGTGTAGTACCAACGGTAAAATTCGGAGCGGTGGTGTTATGCTGCAGTCGTGTTTTTCATGGATGGGGCTTGCATCCCTTATTGTTTTGTGTGACACTATCACAGCAGAGCTCTACGTTGATGTCCTAAGCACCTTCTTGCTTCCTACTGTTGAAGAACGATTCGGGCATAGCGATTGCATTTTTCAACACGATAGAGCACTGCTCATAATGCATGGCCTGTGGCGGAGTGGTTACACGACAGTAACATCCCTGTAATGGACTAGCCTGCGTACAGGCCTGAGCTGAATCCTATAGAACACCTTTGGGATGTTTTGAAATGCCGACTTCGTGCCAGGCCTCACCGACCGACATCGATACCTTTGAGCCAGCCACTCTCGTAACATATCAAAACCGTTTCCCTAAAATTCGATGGAAGAAGTCGGACATTTGACAGAACCTCAAAAACAATCCCACATTCATGTAATGTTTAGTTAAATTAGAGGGCAAATCAATCTGTTATTACGCTACTACCTTCGTGTTTGAATACAAAACACAGTCTAGTGAAACGGGTACTCTGCGATCTGTCCGCCACTAGCACCGTAAAGTATAGTGTCCTATCACATGAGAAAGAAACCGTGGCTCATAGAGCTGCGGTCTATGCAAAGAT
The DNA here is from genome assembly GCF_023897955.1 of Schistocerca gregaria. Classification (NCBI taxonomy): domain Eukaryota; kingdom Metazoa; phylum Arthropoda; class Insecta; order Orthoptera; family Acrididae; genus Schistocerca; species Schistocerca gregaria. The sequence continues at coordinate 547,479,352 of NC_064923.1, forward strand.
GTGTGAGAAGGACCTCATCCCGTCTGTGCGGCTGGAAGGAGGTACGCCACGGCCAAGCTGTTGACTTTAGCAGACGCAGCTTACTGTCTTTCACTTTCAGTCACTCTTATACCCATCCACACATGAATCTGCCGCTCGATAGTGAGGTGAAAGCATGTAGAGGGATGACACAATGAACTATTTGATTATCGCAGCACGCCTCCTCGGCTGCTATATCTGCCATTTAATTTCCCTCAATACCCATGTGCCCCGGAACTCGGCAGAAATGCACCACTTTCTCCACCTTTCGTAGGAACTGCTTGTATACTAAGAGAGTGATCGTGGCAATTTCTTGGCGGACATCGTCACAGGCGATTAAACATGGGTTCATCATTTCGAATCGGAAACAAAACGACATTCCCTGTAGTGGCGCCACACCACCTCTCCTCTGAAGAAAAAGTTCAACGCCGCTCCCTCAGCCGGCAAAGTCACGGCAACGGTCTCCTGGGACTCCGAAGGAGTTATTCTGTGTGATGTCCTCTGACATGCAGCAACGACCAACTCCGAAGCGTGTTGTGCGACTCTCAGGAAGTTGATGAAACTACTTCAGCGTGTTCTTCGCCAGAAAAATGTGAACGAACCTCTCCTTCTCCGTGGAAACGCAATGCCTTACACAAATCTGCGCACCCGGGAGGGGCTCACAAAACTTCAGTGGACTGTCCTTCCTCATCCACACTACAGCCCGGATTTCGCTCCTTCCGACTTTCATCTGTTTGGTCGAATGAACGGTGCAATCCGCTGTGAGCAGTACGTGGATGATGGGGAGGTTATTGATGCAGGAGACTTTGACTCCGATGTCGACCATCAGACTGGTACCATCCAGGCATACAGGCTCTCCGAATAAGGTGGCGTAAGGCTGCACCATTGAACGGAGATTACACTGAGGTGACAAAAGTCTTGGGATATCTCCTAATATCAAGTCGGACGTTATTTGCCCGGCGTAGTGCAGCAACTCGACATGGAGTGGACTCAAAATTTTTTATTAAAAACGAAATGCCTCCAGCTGTACTTAAGATTTTATATTTACTTCGCTACTAGTTTCGACGTTGCGTCAACGCCATCTTCAGGCTCGTACACTTTGATAAAATCAGTTGTGTGTGGCTCAGTCTAGAAGTTCGCGGAGAGACTAACACGTGCTTTACATGGATGGCGGGCAGTAACTAGTGTGAAATTTAAACCAGTGGGTCAAAGATCTTACGAAAGTGTTGCCGGTCCAGGAGCTTATGCATTAACTGAACTCTCAATTATGTACCATAAATGTTCGACGCGATTCATGTCGGGCAATATGTGTCGCCAAATCATTCACTCAAATTGTCCAGGCTGTTCTGTACCCCAATCGCAAATAACTATGGCCTGGTGACTGGTGCATCTTTGTTTGGGAAGATGAAATCCATGATTGGCTACAAATGGTCATGAGGTAACCGAACATACCCATTTCCAGCCAATGATCGGTTTTCTTGGACTGGACGACACAGTCCATTTCATGTAAACACGGCCCACGCCACTGTGGTGCCACCTCAAGCTTGCACTGGTTGACTACTACAGGCCATGGCTTTGTTAGGTATCCACCATACTCGAATTTTAGTCTCAGTTCTTACCAACTGGAATCTGAATAGACCACAGTTTTCCAGTGGTATAGGGTCCAACTGATATGGCCACGAGCCTAGGAGAGGCGCAACTGGTGAAGTCGTGCTGGTATAGCCCATTAATGCTAAATTTCGCGCACTATATTAAGGGATAAGTTCGTTACATGTCAAAAATTGATTTCTGGGGTTATTTCACGTAGCGGCGCCTGTCTCGTAGCACTGACAACTCTATGGAAGAGCCGCTGCTCTCGATCGTTAAGTGAAGGCCGTCGGCCACAGCGTTGTCCCTGATTAGAGATAATGCCTGACATTTGGCGGTCTCGGCGCTCTTGCAATGTGGATCTAGAAATTTTGAAATCCCTAACGATTTCTTAAATGCAATGTCCTGCTCGTCCAACTCCAACTACCACTCATTGTACAAAATATCTTAATTCCCGCCGAGCCACCATAGTCACTCCAGACACCTTTTCACGTGAAACACCAGAGTACAAATGACAGCTCCGTCAATGCACTGCTCTTTTATACCTTGCGTACGTGATACTAACGGTATACGTATAAGTGCGTATGGCTGTCCCACGACTACGTTCATCACCTCAGTGTGTGTTAAAAATAGGATTTTGTAGCGAAAAGAATAAGGAACAGTATGGTGTAGTGGAATCTAGAATAAAATCAACTTGTTTCCAGGAAAAAAACTATTGCATCACTTCCTGAATGACCCCCATATTTATCAAAAGAATGGAAATTATGAAGGATAACATAATAGCAATCATAATTTTTTAAAGTATTAAGTTTTTAAAACAAGAAGGCTACTTTGCTAATCGTCTACTTATTACATGACGGTGTTTTTTTAACATCAACTGTTGTATGCATAGAAGAATTTTAATTTGTATACGCTATAGAAAGTTGTTCTTTCCGTGTACCTCATCATACACTCCTGGAAATGGAAAAAAGAACACATTGACACCGGTGTGTCAGACCCACCATACTTGCTCCGGACACTGCGAGAGGGCTGTACAAGCAATGATCACACGCTCAGCACAGCGGACACACCAGGAACCGCGGTGTTGGCCGTCGAATGGCGCTAGCTGCGCAGCATTTGTGCACCGCCGCCGTCAGTGTCAGCCAGTTTGCCGTGGCATACGGAGCTCCATCGGAGTCTTTAACACTGGTAGCATGCCGCGACAGCGTGGACGTGAACCGTATGTGCAGGTGACGGACTTTGAGCGAGGGCATATAGTGGGCATGCGGGAGGCCGGGTGGACGTACCGCCGAATTGCTCAACACGTGGGGCGTGAGGTCTCCACAATACATCGATGTTGTCGCCAGTGGTCGGCGGAAGGTGCACGTGCCCGTCGACCTGGGACCGGACCGCAGCGACGCACGGATGCACGCCAAGACCGTAGGATCCTACGCAGTGCCGTAGGGGACCGCACCGCCACTTCCCAGCAAATTAGGGACACTGTTGCTCCTGGGGTATCGGCGAGGACCATTCGCAACCGTCTCCATGAAGCTGGGCTACGGTCCCGCACACCGTTAGGCCGTCTTCCACCCACGCCCCAACATCGTGCAGCCCGCCTCCAGTGGTGTCGCGACAGGCGTGAATGGAGGGACGAATGGAGACGTGTCGTCTTCAGCGATGAGAGTCGCTTCTGCCTTGGTGCCAATGATGGTCGTATGTGTGTTTGGCGCCGTGCAGGTGAGCGCCACAATCAGGACTGCATACGACTGAGGCACACAGGGCCAACACCCGGCATCATGGTGTGGGGAGCGATCTCCTACACTGGCCGTACACCTCTGGTGATCGTCGAGGGGACACTGAGTAGTGCACGGTACATCCAAACCGTCATCGAACCCATCGTTCTACCATTCCTAGACCAGCAAGGGAACTTGCTGTTCCAACAGGACAATGTACGTCCGCGTGTATCCCGTGCCACCCAACGTGGACTAGAAGGTGTAAGTCAACTACCCTGGCCAGCACGATCTCCAGATCTGTCCCCCATTGAGCATGTTTGGGACTGGATGAAGCGTCGTATCACGCGGTCTGCACGTCCAGCACGAACGCTGGTCCAACTGAGGCGCCAGGTGGAAATGGCATGGCAAGCCGTTCCACAGGACTACATCCAGCATCTCTACGATCGTCTCCATGTGAGAATAGCAGCCTGCATTGCTGCGAAAGGTGGATATACACTGTACTAGTGCCGACATTGTGCATGCTCTGTTGCCTGTGTCTATGTGCCTGTGGTTCTGTCAATGTGATCATGTGATGTATCTGACCCCAGGAATGTGTCAATAAAGTTTCCCCTTCCTGGGACAATGACTTCACGGTGTTCTTATTTCAGTTTCCAGGAGTGTATATACCACCCTGCAAAGAGACCAAAACAATATTTTATTTGATTGCAGTGACTGTTACTTGTAGAGTTACGCTCTGCCTTTCTTTCACCAATACTTTGCTTCTCAATGAGACGAGCAGGTGGAGAGACTTTCAGGAGGAAAGACAAATACAGAGTTTGTTAAGCTGCGTGCCTCTGTCAAGGCGTAACAAGTTTTCGCTCACAAAGAGGAACCCCTCGCTTTGCAGGTAGGGCGATGTAATCTGAATCCGCAATAATCAGAGGGAAATAAAGCTGCCGGCCACCTGTCTATGCCGCCGCCGCCGCCGCCGCCGCCCCCGCGGAAGGCGGTAGTCGGTCCGCCCGCGCGCACAAAGCCGCAGTATTTCAGCGGCGGGCAGCGCGTGTCAGCTGTTTAAAACGAGCGGACGCTCTGCGTATCTGCTATAATAATGAACATTGTTTGCCGGCGGGGCGGCCGGCGCTGTAATGAAAAGCGGGGCGCGTCGCCATGGCAACTCCGGCACTCAGTGCGCAAACTCGCCCGGGCAGCAGCCGGCGCCCGTGCTCCTCTGCTGCGCTCTCAGTCCCGCCTGTGAGCACTTCATAACAGGTGCTGTACGACGACCTCTCCCCAAATCACGGCACTAAAGTGGTCGTAACTCGCAAGCACACGATCATTACCAAGTAAATTCTGGTTCAAGTGTACTGTTTCCTGGCCGTTAGATCGACGCCAACGTTGTGATCCATTTTCACAGCCGTTTCTAAAACATATTGAAGTTGTAAATAGGGATTCTGCAGAGTAGCGAAAACATTTTGATCTAGTGAATTACACAGCTGAGCATTACAACTGAAACTCTGCGAATTATATCAAATTGTACGTATGGGCTGTCCCAGTTAACAACGGACAGCAAGAAGCTTTTTCTCTTTTGTGGGGGTTCGATGTTCTGTCGTCTAAAGTAGACGTTATGTTAGTAGCTTCCGCAAGCTCGCAACTACGATAAAAAGGATTTACGGTTTTTTTAAAGGTCAAAATTTTTGTACGTTAATAAAATTAGGCGATTCTGAGTCTCGTAATACAGAACGGTCCGCCCCCGGTAGCTGAGTGGTTAGCGCGACAGAATGTCAATCCTAAGGGCCCGGGTTCGGTTCCGCACTGAGTTGGAGATGTTCTCCGCTCACGGACTGGGTACTGTGTTGTCCTAATCATCATCATTTCATCCCCATTGACGCCGAAGTGGCGTTAAATCGAAAGACTTGTATCCGGCGAACGGTCTACCCGACGGGAGGCCATGGCCACGCGACATTTACATTCATTTAGTACAGAACGTATAAAAAGTAAAATTCAAAGTGACAGTAATATTTTATAGTTTCGGGTGGTATTTATGCGGTGTTTTCAGATGCCATTTTTATAATCTTTCGTTTTTTTTCTGAAAAACACAATTTTGAATGGAATAAAAATTACGCCATGTTGTTTGGCATTTGACTTAAAATCAATGTTAGTAAACATTTTTTACTATGTTCAGTGGTGAGTTGTAAAAAAACTAGTAAAAGTAACTAGAAGCAACGGCAACAGCCAATAACAATGACGAGGCCGTTGTTGATCGCATGGCAGCATGGCAGCCCATCACAACCTAAGTACATCGTGAGGTTACATATTTATTATATGACTATTTTTTCCACGTTTCAGACACGGGGCTCCATAAAACTTGTAACTGAGATCAATGCGTAATAAATAGAGGTTCAAGCCAGTGTAAACTTGACCTGTATGAAAACTGTGTATAGGAGTAACGAGTCAATAAAGGGTTTTTAAAAAGCATATTAATTATTTTTATGTTTTTGGCATATAATCCTATCGACAACTGACATTGAGCTTCAAAATAAATCATAATTCACTGAAATCCAACATTAGGTTCTTGAGTTATATGACAGACAAACAGTCATGTTCGAAAATAAGGCAAACTTTACAGAATATTAAGCCGAAAACTTGTAAAAATTTAAGAGACAATTTTATAAGAGTTGTTTTCTTTTATGGTAAATGGCACATCTAAAAGTTATTAATGGTTTTAAAAAAAATACAAGGTCAAATGACATGGAATAGACCATATACAGAACAGCAGGAATAATACACGATTAAATTTCCGCATGAGTTGACGGTAGACAGAGTGTGAAAATTGGGACACAGTGCCATCAACAATTAGTCTACGCCGGGCGGGCTTCAAGTCAAACTGAGTTGGGTGACAGACAGGGGCGCAGTGCTTAACTGCACGCCGCGTCAACTCTTTTCCACAGGTCATCAGTCGTAGTGCCCGCTGTGTGTCGTGTGCCAGTCCATCGGCTAGCTGTGACCTCACGTTTCCAGTGGGTCAGAGATCTACAGAAAAATCTCTCTGGGGCAAAAATTTAACACCGTCTGTATCGAGATAGTTCAGGGCAGCAGGGCAACACACGGTCTTTCGTTATCTTGTTGAAAGAGAACACCACAGAGATCTCGAAAATAGGGCATAGCCATCAGTCTCTTCAAGCCAGAAATGTAACGCCTCCTGTCCAAATGACTTGCTGTGCAAACTAGAGGTGATCCACTTGTGTACCTTATGGTGCTGGGCCTGTACGAGGACTGATCAACAAAGACTGAGACCGATTTTTTTTTCACAGATGTTCATTACTTCATTTCAATCTTTATACAATCTTTTTCAGAGTACTCCTCTTCTACTTGATTTTTATAATATCTCTGCCATGTTTTGCCAGGTGCTTGGGAATCGCTTCACTTTTCTGAGCGCTGCTTCATAGTTCTCAAATCGAATGACACGAGGCTTTGCCTTTAGTTATGGGAATAAAAAAATCACAGGGTGCAAGATCAAGGCAATAAGGCGATGTGGTACACTTGTAATGTTGAAATGAGTGAAAAAGTACATGACATGTTTTGCAAAGTGGGACGGCGTGTTGCCATGATAAAGTCGCTAACCAGTCCGATAATGTTCTGGTTGTTTCCTTGCAATTTGCTTCATCGCTTTAGGAAGTGCTGACGTACAGTATGCTGCAGTAACAGTACAGTGAGGGGGAACAGCATGCTGGTGAATCATTCCTTGACAGTCAAGAAACGTAACCTCCATCAATTACTCTGCATATGAAACTACTTCCACCTTCTTGGTGCTGGAAGACCTAGCGATTTCCACCTGTGCTGGCTCCTTTTCCTTCAGCATCGTAATGATGGCACGTCATGATCTACCGCCGGTGATAATCGATTCCAGATTCGCATCCCCTCCATCAGCAAAGAGACGCAGCGCATCACGGCTTGTCTCCATGTGCATTGCCTTCTGTTCGTCAGTTAAACAGACTTGGAACCCAACGGGCATAAAAACGGGTTATACGGAGATGATCATGTACACTGAAGCACCAAAGAAACTGGTATAGGCATGCGTATTCAAATACAGAGAAACATAAACTGTCAGAATACGGCGCTGCGGTCGCAACGCCTAGATAAGACAATAAGTGTCTGGCGCAGTTGTTAGATTGGTTACTGCTGCTGCAATGGCAGGTTATCAAGATTTAAGTGAGTTAGAACGTGTTGTTATAGCCAGCCTATGAGCGATGAAGCACAACATCTCCGAGGAAGCGATGAAGTGGCCATTTTCCCGTACGTGAATTTCACGAGTGTACCGTGATTATCAGCAATCTGGTACAACGTCAAATCTCCGACATCGCTGAGATCCTGCAAGGACGGGACCAACGACGACTGAAGGGAATCGTTCAACACGACAGAAGTGCAACCTTTCCGTAAATTGCTGCAGATTTCCATGCTGGGCAGAAACAAATGTCAGCATGAGAACTATTCAACGAAACATCATCGATAAAGGCTTTGGAGCCGAAGCTCCATTCGTTCACCCCTGATGACTGCACGACACAAAGCTTTACGCCTCGCCTGGGCCCGTCAACACTGATTTTGCACTGTTAATGACTGGAAACCAGTTGTCTGGTCGGACGAGTCTCGTCATAAATTGTATCGAGCAGATGAATGTATACGGATATGGAGACAATCTCACGAATCCATTGACCCTGCATGTCAGCAGGGGACTGTTCAAGCCGGTGGAGGCTCTGTAATGGTGTGGGGCATGTGCGCTTGGAGTGATAAGGGACCCCTGATACGTCCAGATACGACTCTGACAGGTGACACGTACGTAAGCATCCAGTCTGATCACCTGCATCCATTCATGACCATTGTGCATTCCGACGGACTTTGGCAATTCCAGCAGGACAATACGATACCCCATACGTCCAGAATTGCTACAGAGTGGCTCCAGAAACACTCTTCTGTGTTTAAACATTTCCGCTGAGCTTCAAATTCCCAAGATATGGAAATATTGAGCATATCTGGGACGCCTTGGAACGTGCTGTTTAGAAGAGATATTTATCCACTCGTACTCAGACGGACTTACGGACAGCCCTGCAGGATCCATGGCGCCGTTTCCCTCGAACACTACTTCTGACATTAGTCGAGTGCATGCCATTCAGTGCTGCGGCACTTCCGCGTGCTCGCGGAGGCCCTACACGATATTAGGCAGGTGTACCGGCTGCTTTGGCTCTTCAGTGTATAGTCGTAAAGACACTGCCATATGAATTTCTCATCACTTCACTGAGGTTATGTAATGTTATTTGCCTATCGTCACGGACAATCATAACAGCTGTGTTGATGTTGACTTCAGTCACATCACAACCCATTACATCATCAGGCCCATCTTCGTTAACAGAAACATGTCGGCTTTCTTTGAAGTCCTTGAACCACTTGAACACTGTTACACGAGTTGTGCATGTTGATCGTACGCTTGGTGCAGCTTTTCTTAAGTTTCAGTGGATCTATGGTTTTAACGAACACAGAATTTTACTGCGCCATAGTGCTCTTTCACGTCACCTCCATTGTTTGGTGCACGAAATACAAAGAGCATCTCCATAATAGAGCATTGCTACAACCTACTGATACGAGAGTGCTGTCGCCTATGGTCGTTATACCTAAAAGCCCTCTCCTTTCGATTATTCATGGTACAGATAGGAAACTGCCACGGAAGCTACAGCAAAAAATCAGTCTCACTCTTTGTTGATCAGCCCTTCTATATGACGACAAAAGCAGTCTGACAAGACTTAGTTCTCCTCATCGCCTCCACACAGGCTTACATTCACCGAGATTCTGTACATAGCGGATTCGGGAATCGTCTGAAAAGACGGCGTGGTGCTTCTGCGTCCACCGTGGTCGTTGGGCGCAGCACTGACCACTGTCGAGACGTCTCCCTCTGGAGCCGCATATAGGGAAGCCACAGTAATAGGTGTCATGGTAACAGTCCATTACGCTCTCTATGCCATTGCACAGTGCGTGTGGATACTTGTGTAGCTGCAAAGACACCCATTTCCTGTCTCAAGGTGTGTACCGTAGTTGTACGATCCTGCATTTTCCGGTGAACGATATGTTTAGCCTCTTGGGCGCAAGTCTCGTGGGGCCGTGAGATCCTGCGTGAAGTTATGGCCCTCCTGAACCAAAGGGTTCCGTATTTGCGTGACAGTCGCCGGGTTCGTCCAACAAGAATATGTTGGAATGGTTCACTGCAGTCTAGGTATGCCTTAGTCTTGCCACTATATAACCAATACACGCTGGGAGGCGTTTCTCCTTGCTCAGGAAGCATAACAAGACCTTCTCAAAAACAGCAAACATTCTAAAGCGATTTGTGAATGATAAACCATTTGCGTAATTTTTCCTTATGTATAGAATGTAGATGGTCTTACTGCTACCCAATAGGGACGCTTGAACAGAGATGGTAATCATTTGTATATCAGTGGTTAGTATATTTCACGGCAGTTCGAAGTTTGTTGCTTCATGGTGTTGCAGTTTTAATGACCGACATCGTGTTATTGAAGTGTAAAGGTGAAACCTAGCGCCAATAGACAGTTCAATTAGCTCCGACTGCAGAACTTGTAGTCCCCATCTTATTGTGACAGCAATGTCAACTGTCAGCATTCCAGGTTAAATTGTCGAGGAATTTGGAATTTAAGAAGTAACACAGACTGAGAATCATAAGAAAGTGCTGTAGACTTTCTTCCCTTATCATCTTGTCACGGACCGGATTTGAAGCACCGCATGGAAGTTGGGAGGTCATTAGAGAGTCATGCGTGGCCTACTTGAAGAAATAATCTCGACAGTCTGAAGGACGTGATCAGTGACAACGATGAAAAACCTAACAGTATGTTTAGAAGAGGTATCAGATCCCTTCCTCTGAGTAGATACCAGAGAGATTTGCTAATCTCCTGCTTCCATATATGATACTTCCTCGTGGTTTTAGTCCTCCACACGTTTACTCTTCGATGCAACAAATTTCTCCCAACGGCGGATAACCAGGCGCAGATATCGGTTGTAGATGTCTGCATTTTGGCTGTTGAGGGAACGTTCCACCTTGAAAATCTCCTCGTCCTTTGCCTCGCAATGACTGTTAACGAAGCTCTGAACGTACGGATTAGGTTCCAGGTATTTGAATGGGTTGAAGATATCTTTTAATAGAACCCAGAAGGTAATCTTCGATTGCGAGTATTCATCAGAGTCAAAGGTATCGTCAGGAGTGTCACAGGAGCGTTCGTATTCTCTATTTGTTGATGACGCTGTGGTGAACGGGGAGATGTCGTTGTTGATGGACTATAGGAGGATAAAAAATAGCTTAGACAAAATTTCTAGTTGTGTGATGAATGTCAACTTGCTCTAAATGTAGAAAACTGTAAGCTGATGCGAATAAGTGGGAGAAACACTCGCGAAATATTCGAGCACAAGATTGGTAGCCTGCTGCTTGACAAATTCACACAGTTAAATATCTACGCACTAACGTTTGCAAAGCGTTTTGAAATGGAACGAACACGTATCGGGAAGGTGTATAGTCCACCTCAGTATACTGGGATGATTTTAAGAAGGCGTAGCCCACCTTTAACGGAGACAGCGTATACAACACTAGTGCGACTCTGCTTGAGTAATACTCGAGTGTCTGAGATGCCAACAAGGCTGGATTAGAAAAAGACACAGAAGGGATTCAGAGGTAAGCAGCTAGATTTGTTAGCTAGGTTTGATCAAAATGGTTCAAATGGCTGTAAGCAATATGGGACTTAACATCTGAGGTCGTCAGTCCCCTAGACTTAGAACTACTTAAACTTAACTAACCGAAGGACATCAAATACATCCATGCCCGAGGCAGGATTCGAACCTGAGACCGTAGCACCAGCGCGGTTCCGCACTGAAGTGCCTAGAACCTCTCGGCCACAACGGTCGACTAGGTTTGGTCAACACGCGTGTATTGCGGAGATGCTCCGGGAACTCAAAAGGTACGACGTTGTTTTCATGACATACTAAGAAGAAAATTTAGAAAAATGGCGTTTGCAACTGACCCCAAAACGATTCTGCTAACGCCAACTTACGTTTCGCGCCAAGACCACAATCTGACTGATTTGATGTGGTTTGTCACGAATTCCTCGCCTCTGCCATCTTTACAGCTCAGAGTAGCACTTGCAACCTACATCCTCAATTATTTGTTAGCTGTATTCCAATCTCTGTAGTCCGTTACAGTTTTCACCGTCTACGGATTCGCACGGAGGAATATAGATAGTCGTTTTTCCCTCGCTGTATTTGCGTGTAGAACAGGAAACCAAATAACTAGTCGTCTCGGAAAATATCCTCCACCATGCGAATTATGTGTGTAGAAGTTGAATGGTTTCTTTATTTAAGGAAAAAGAAAGAAGTCACTAGACGCTGCATTAGAAAAAATTATGAAGTCCATAGGAGCAGCATGTGTGATTGTGTCATGTACAGAATCAACTGGGGCATAGTCGTGCAAAAACAGTAATCTCTTGGACAGCCGTCCGCGATCTTGGAAGCTTCCCACCTGATCGTCGGGAGATTTAAACAGTAGCTCCTGTAACGCTTTGCCTCTTATGAACGTAATCTTTTAGCATCACGCCATGGCAATCCCAAAAAACACTCAGCATCGCCTTGCCAGAGAATGATTGGGCCTTCGCCTTTGTGAACATGGGTGAATCCATCTATTTCCACTGCTAGCTTTGGTCCTTTGCCTGGAGGTCGCAGTGATGTACACAACACTCTTTCATACAGATTAGGCGGCTAGAGGTGTCTGGACTGACCTGACATATTTGCAGTACTTCCCCTGTTGCCTTGATTCGGAGGGACCCAATAACAGGGACCTTTGCCTTGTCAAAATTTCGTGCAAGATGTTTAGAACTGATCCCCGACTAGTTTTCATTTTTCCCACTGTCGCCTCGGTTGTGATACTCCAGTCTTGGAGCGCCAGGGCCTCCATCCCTGTTCCGATTTTTGGTGCTTCGCAGACAGATGATCTAACGCTCTGTCCTTCGTCATTCTGATTGAAGCGTTGCGCCATTTAATCACTGTGTCATATGTGGAGCGTTATTTGATTTTCATTTCCACCAATCCGACTTCTTGTAGCCTGGTTCCACTTTACATTCGGGATACTGAATTATAACATTGAACCACGCCCTTTCTTTATGGTTGATCTAGTGGTGTGCTGTGTTCCGGTATTTTTAGGGGCTTCAGTGTATACCAGGTCTGTACACATGTTTGTGCAAGCAAACAGAAAAGTAATCACTTAACCTTACTTTATGAGTTGATAATTAAAACTTTATTTCTATAAAAAGAGTCTCAGTCTCCAGATTGCTTTTTTTTATTTCAATATGACCGATTTCGGACCATCTGCCCATCTTCAGATCATTCGTAAGAGATTAACCTTTCCAGTATGGAACTGAGTGCTTAAGAGGTGACCCGCCACTCTCTCTCTTAAACAACTTTGTCAGTCAGATTAACATTCATATTTTAGGGCATGATCTCGGTGTTCCCCGGTACTACGTTTGCTGTGTGTGGTTAATTACTTTTTCTGCAGAATGAAACAGTTGGCAGAATGTTCTTTTAAGTGCATGTGCAAACTGTGGAGAGCTTGTACCCAGGTGGCGTAGTGGAAGCGAGTGAAAACAGGGAACCAAATGAACTGGAGAGCACAAGTTCTGAATGCCGTAACCTAGTAGTGCGGATGACTCTCGGTCGTTCTCACCTGCAAATAGAATTTTGGCCTAAGCTCTCTCCTGCTTCTGCTTAGGTTTGGACAGAAGGGCGCCGGTTCACAAAACATTTTATCTGGGCCAGGCGCCAGTCCGCCACAGAAGACGACCAGATGGCTGCAAGTGGATAAAGGAAGCCATTTAAGAGAGAGTGTTGTAAACTGAGCCTTTGTGCAAATGTTGGGAATGTCATAAAACTCCATGCACTCTCATGTTAAATGCTGGAACGATACGGACAGATCAGCTTGTGTACATGTCTAATGGGGATAGGTCTGTAACCCCCCACCCTCCCCCCTCGTCACGCCAGGAAGTCACCAGGTTCTTTTAGTGACCGGCAAAAACATATATTTCATGGGCATGACTGTGGAACTTAACAGCCTTCTTTTAGAAACTGGAAATGGTTGGCCTGAAAAGATTAGATCACTCTATAAATGACGGACTGTGGTCCTGTCTAGGCAGACGTTTTTTGGCCAAAACGTGGCCATGCTTACTGTCACAACGACACATTATTCTTACTCAGACAAGAGAGATTTGGAGTCGCTGATTGCCTCCTCTCACGATATGCAAAATAGACGCTTGCTCCCCCAGTGTAGAAACCGTGGTGCTGTGTCTGGAGCGGCTAACAGGCCAACAGAACAATCACGAGGGGAGATTCAACGAGTAGCGGATAGTTTGGTTGGTTTGTGCAGTGTGGGGGCGGTTTCGTGTTACTAAGTCGGCTCCTGTACCGAGGCTTGGTGGAAAGTGGTTGCGAGGTGGTTCGATGAAACCTCTGCCAGGCACTTAAATGTGATTTGTAGAGTATCCATGTAGATGTAGATCTAGGTTATGTATCTTGTGGTGGGCTAAGAGCCTGTGTCAGTTTCCAACTCTACCGATAGTAGAAATGCATGTCATGTCGGAGGTGTCGTGTGTCACGAGGGTGAAGTTATTCATCCTGAGTTGGTTGTCTGACGTTTGACAATCCTAGCACACATCGTTGTACCTCTGAGTCAAATTGGTGTGGACAGACCAGCGAATGGGTGCACCTCACACTGAAATCTGCCGGGATTTCAGGATTATGATATCAAAATTACCCCTCTTTCTGGTAATCAGAACACCATACTGCGTAGTTCTTATATTTTCGTCGACGCGTCCTCGCCTCATCCCGCCGTTTTCTGCTGCCACCTGAATCGGGGTGATAGAGTACAGTACTACTGCACCGGCATAGGGTTGTTAAATGAAATTCACAGCTCTCTGATCTCGGATGAACCATAGTTTGTGATGTATAGATCGTCGCATTTGATTACATATGAATATGGTTGGGCCTCACAGTCGATTCATGTAAGCAAAGTCAGACAGCGTTGTAAAAGGGATTATTCAGGGGAGAATTTGTATAGTTTCCACGCCAATGTATGTTTTGCCTATCAAACATTATTCCTTATCTGATTTGCGTGTGACTGTCACTGTTGTGTAAGACTGAAATGAAATGTCGCGTGGCTAGGGCCTCCCGTCGGGTAGACCGTTTACCTGGTGCAGGTCTTTCGAGTTGACGCCACTTCGGCGCTCAGCGCGGATGAAATGATGATAATTAGGACAACACAACACCCAGTCGCTGAACGGAGACAATCTCCGACCCACCCGGGAATCGAACCCGGGACCTTAGGACTGACAGTCTGTCACGCTGACCACTCAGCCACCGGAGCCAGACTGTGTAAGACTGATCAGCTAGCTGTAGTTACTAAAGATTTAATAATGCTTGTCATTGTTTTGTAAACTTAAATACGCATCTATTTTCATTCATACACCCTCTACCATTCACTGTTTTTCTTTTATTGTGGTGGTACATAAGTAGCTTCACTCGGACATGTACCGGGTGATCAAAAAGTCAGTATGAATATGTTTTGTAAACTTAAATACACATCTATTTTCATTCATACACTCTCTACCATTCACTGTTTTTCTTTTATTGTGGTGGTACATAAGTAGTTTCACTCGGACATGTACCGGGTGATCAAAAAGTCAGTATAAATTTGAGAACTGAATAAATCACGGAATAATGTAGATAGAGAGATACAAATTGAAACACATGCTTGGAATGACATAGGGTTTTATTAGAACAAAAAAATACAAAAGTTCAAAAAATGTCCCTACAGATGGCGCTTCATCTGCTCAGAATAGCAATAATTAGCATAACAAAGTAAGAGAAAGCAAAGATGGTGTTCTTTACAGGAAATGCTCAATATGTCCACCATCATTCCTCCCGTAGTCGAGGAATAATGTTGCGAACAGCACTGTAAAGCATATTCGGAGTTATGGTGAGGCATTGGCATCGGAAGTTGTCTCTCAGCATCCCTAGAGATGTCGGTCAATCACGATACACTTGCGACTTCAGGTAACCCCAAAGCCAATAATCGCACGGACTGAGGTCTGGGGACCTGGGAGGCCAAGCATGACGAAAGTGGCGGCTGAGCACACGTTCATCACCAAGCGACGCGCGCAAGAGATCTTTCACGCGTCTAGCAATATGGGGTGGAGCGCCATCCTGCATAAACATCGTACGTTCCAGCAGGTGTTTATCAGCCAGGCTGGGGGTGATGCGATTCTGTATCATATCGGCGTACCTCTCACCCGTCACGGTAGCAGTTACGTTACCAGAATCAGAGCCATCTGTTGGACATTTTGTAAACTTCTTTTTTTTTGTTCTAATAAAACCCCATGTCATTCCAAGCATGTGTGCCAATTTTTACCTCTCTATCTAAGTTATTCCGTGGTTTATAAGTTTTCAAATTTGTACTGACTTTTTGATCACCCGGTATTTATGATAAAAGCGAGTGAGGGCTTGCAAGTTCACTGTCATAACCAGGGCGGGCGGAAACGTCGGTTTGGTTCTACAGATGTTAACGGAAACTCCTCCTCATCCACTAAAGTAGAAAAACAGTGTGTAAGAGACAACATGGTGCAAAGGATGGCGATATGCAGACTGAATATGGAAACTTTCTTATAAGTAACGATTGCCGTAACTTCGAGAAGACGAATGCGTGTAGCGTTATAATTATGCCTCGTACTTTATGAACTTGTTCAAATGTGGCCATTGTACCGATTCCCTTAAACTGACGCAGTGCGTCACCTGTGCGTCATGCCGGTGGAACCGTACCGCCATGTTAAATTCTCGCTTTGGCGAAACTGCGCTATAGCCTCCTGGCCGATATCTGGAACAAGTTATATGTTTTTATTTCAGTTAAGCAGTTTTCACGAGGGAGCGAGGCCGCAGACGACAGAGTAAGGCATAGCTTCAAGCGAGAAAGACAGAGGAGGTGGAGAGTCATTTTCAGATTTAAGGCGTTTTACCTTCGCCCGGCGCTAAGGACCACGCAGTGACGTGACTTGTTTGCAGGGTGGTGACGAGCGACTGCGGGACTGTGACAGCCGGCGAGAGGTGAGCGCAGGGCGGCCGCTGGTTGCTGGCAGTCAGCACGCCGAATCGATTGGTCGAGCTCTCCTGCTGTTCCTGGGAGGACGGAATTAGGCCGTGCTGCGTCGCATACCTCTCGTTTCCGTTTATGCTCACCTGATACAGTCATGTCAGAGGGGCCTTTGGGGTCGTTTACACATCTTATAACGACTGTGGATTCCATAAAAGTTACTAAGTTGTCCGTTCCTCGCTAGGCCGTAATCTTTCCTCACTCTGTCATCAGTATGTGTAATAGTGTCCAGTAATTAACGGAGAAGCAGGTTTATCGGGAGTGTTCTTGCACATAAAGATTTCCTGATTTCCCTCGCCACTGAAGTGCATTTCCGATGTCTTTATAGGGTCACGGTGATACGGGGACCACTGCACGCCGTGTAAAGCTCTGCAGGAAGAGTACAGCCTAAGTTCCGTGGCAGCAGAAAGGGCGCTCAGTTGTTGATGCTCGACTCGACTATGTCTTGCAACATTTTCGGGTTATTCTCTCGTCCACCTCCCGTGTGTAACGTTCTTCTCCAAACAGACAGCATCAGAAATAACTTGAGGCCAAACTGTACAATATTGTGCAATTTCCTTCCTCACTTCTGGAATTTTTTGGTCACCTTCATGATGACGTTCGCCTCTGTAATGGAGAAGTGGAGAGCTTGTATTTCTTGAACTGTCCATACTTAGAAAAAATAAAATTTAAAAAAATGACAAAACTTGGATTTGAAAAGACCATCTTGATTACATAAACTGTACATTTCACAGTTACTGGTTTCGGCTACTGTCACCTTCAGATCATAACTACATTCAGATGTAGATATCAACATCGAAATACCGAGCGAGGTGGCGCAGTGGTTAGCACACTGGACTCGCATTTGGGAGGACGACGGTCCAATCCCGCCTCCAGCCATCCTGATTTAGGTTTTCCGTGATTTCCCTAAATCGTTTCAGGCAAATGCCGGGATGACTCCTTTGAAAGGGCATGGCCGATTTCCTTCCCCATCCTTCCATAACCCGAGCTTGCGCTCCGTCTCTAATGACCTCGTTGTCGACGGGACGTTAAACACCACTAACCTAACCATCAACATCGAAATCTGTATTATTCTCTTCATGCACCGTAGTGCATGTATTATGTACCTAGATATAGAGATTTTCATGATGATACCTACATCAGAATATTTTCACTAAATGAAGATCGCAATGGCCGAAACCGGTAATTGTGAAATGACAGTTTTTGTTATGAAGACGGACCTTTACATGTAAAGTGCCATAACATGATCGTTGGCTTACTTACAGATTTTACGTCTTCGCTTGACATAAGGCTTGAAGTCACTGGTGCGCTGTAGATGATTCCCTCTGTTCAATTGATAACGTGAAGATGGCTCTCTTTTCTAGTACTTGGATACTGGTAGCAAGGCGGATGCGGTATAGAAGAGTGTGGGTCAACAGACCGCTCTCCGGACGATACAGGCTTTCTTGACCACGGAGCTGCTTCTCAGTTGGAATCACGGCACTGAGTGTACCCCACTCCAGTCCCCTTCCAATAAAAGACAATAAAAAATCCTTGTAAGCACCACGAATCGAACCGGGCTCCTCTGCATAGCAACAACGATCGCTGACCGCTGAGCTACGGAGGCGGGCAGTAAAAAATAAAATAAAATAAACACTAAGGTGCTGTTATAAAAAATAAAAGTACTGCTATTCAAATCTTTGGAACGAACTAAGTTTCTAAAAAGACAATCATGCTGGTTAATGTCCCCCTGATAGGTAACAGCATTTCTTGAAACATTTTGTTCCTTTTTCTACGCTTCTGGACATACAGCTATTTGGGTTCGTCAGGAGAAATGAGACACCCCGTACAGCAAGGGCGGCGGCAACAGTGCTTTTTCCTCTGTCTAGTGCGGCTCTTGTACAATAGATCAACACAAAAATGCATTATCCTTGCGGACCATGTTCCAACGAACAAGCAGCATGGTATGTACTAACAGGACAATTGAACGTAGTAAACAGCTCGCATTGTAGGTGCATGGTTCAAAGGGCGCCAGGATGAGTTTACCATACTCCCGTGGCCACCAAACTACCAGAATGTAAACCCAGTCGAAAATCTGTGGATCCATCTGGATTTGGTTCCAAGAATGAAATTTTCACTCAATAGCGGAGTGTGCGCTGATATGAAACTTCCTGGCAGATTAAAACTGTGTGCCGGACCGAGACTCGAACTCGGGACCTTTGCCTTTCGCGGGCAAGTGCTCTACCAACTGAGCTACCCAAGCACAACACACGCCCCGTCCTCACTGCTTTAAATACGCCAGTACCTCGTCTCCTACCTTCCAAACTTCACAGAAGCTCTTCTGCGAACCTTGCAGAACTAGCACTCCTGAAAGAAAGATCCCGATTTCGATTCTCGGCCCAGCACACAGTTTTAATTTGCCAGGAAGTTTCATATCAGCGCACACTTCGCTGTAGAGTGAAAATTTCATTCTAGAAATAATCCCCAGGCTGTGGCTAAGCCATGTCTCCGCAATATCCTTTCTTCCAAGAGTGCTAGTTCTGCAAGGTTCGCAGGAGAGCTTCCGTCAAGTTTGGAAGGTAGGCGGCCAGGTGCTGGCGGATTTAAAGCAGTGAGGACGGGGCGTGAGTCGTGCTTGGGTAGCTCAGTTGGTAGAGCACTTGCCCGAGAAAGGCAAAGGTTCCGAGTTGGAGTCTCGGTCCGGCACACAGTTTTGATCTGCCAGGAAGTTTCGATTGGGTTGTTCGTCCCATGGAACCTCAATCGAGGAACCTAGCGCAGCTGCCACGGCACTGGGGTCGAGATGGCTCCGCATACTTGTTGGTACCTTCCAGAACTTCATTGACATTCTTTGTGCACGCCTCGCAGAGGTCCGCGAACCAGGTGTTTATTCATGATTTTGACAGATGGTGATATTAATGCGAGTGGACAGTATAGACGTGGCCTTTATTACACACGTCGTTCGGGACTTACAGAGGCTCAACATCTGGCTGTAAGAGAGTGGAAAACTTACTTCCGATTTAGTGCAGACTGTATTTAGCTTTCATAAAGATTCAAACTGCTTCAAAAAGACCTTGACACTAAAACATCAGTTCATTTCAAATGCCTAAAGGAAATCATTGAAACTCTTCCTAGAGTTCAGACGGAAATGTCACATTATTCATGTGAAATTTATTTTCATTCTCGGAATAACCCGCTTGCTGTCAATAATGTGTTGGACGGCTGATGCATTTCATATTTGAAAAGAAATTGCTGCTCAACTACTGATTTCTGAAAGTAGGCTAGAGACGAAAAATCCTAAAGAAATATTGTGCCTAGAGCTCAGTTTTTGCGACGACCGGTGGACGAATCATTGTACCCAACACTCAAGTTGATTAAATCTAAATATCTGTCTCAACTAACTGATGAGCATTTGAATGAACTTGTGCCAGCTGCGCTCACAATTTATCAGTTAAATAGAAATAACTCACTTCAATATTGAACAGTCGAAAACGCATCTCGCACAAGTACCTTAGTTCCTGTTGTGTTATGAAATGTTGATCACTGATATAAGTTTTAAATAAAAACTAAATGTTTCTTCGGAAAAGTAATAAACGAATTTATCAGCGGTATTTGCAGCATTTTGCTACACCAGTGCACATTTCGAAGTCAGAGCTTCGTCACCAGGCCTTAAGGCTTTATGAAAGAACCTTCATTGCGGTGTCAATACGCCAGAAACGCGTGTATGTAAATTTCGTTGATTTGTTTCGTAAATGACATCACAATTAAGGAACTTTCACATGTTCATTTATGGACACGATGTTGTGTCGCGTTGACATTGCAACTAATGTTTTTACACAACAATAAAATTTCTGAGGATGAAGTTATGACTTCGAAATATACACTGGCATTGTAAAAATGCTATGAAGAATACTCTGATATTTTATTACTAAGGTTTCCATTTATTTCAGTGTCTCGGTTTACCCAGAACAGTAACTATAGTTATCATGAAATGGTTCTTCATTTATTAACGAAAAGATTTACTTAATGTTAACCGTTAATCCGTGAATATTGTGACACTCTTCTAATCAGTTCTATAATTCTACGGCTCCGAAATGTAGGGATATTGGCCACTCCAATGCACAACCGGTAGTTCTTGAACCCCGATTTCAATTCGTCCGACCAGCCCCTGAACTTAGAGCGAGGATACGCAGTATGTCCATAAAATTCCACGGCCACTTAAAAAATCATAACTTGAAAAGTATCCGAGATAGAGAATCGTGGTTTATTGTAAACGTTATCTATTATGCAGACTCCAAATCTGCGACGACAGTGCTGCAGAGTAATCGTCACTAGTATAGTAGGTCACCACTGACAAAAACAAGCCTAATGAGGAGTTCAAAAACTAGAAAAAGAAAGGCAGTGTCAAACACGTTCCTAGAAGCGAACATCCCGACAGAGTGCAAGCTGCTTTTCAACACAGCCTCTACAAGTCACTTCGTCGTGCATCACGTGAACTGCATTTACATCTACATCTACATCCATACTCCGCAAGCCACCTGACGGTGTGTGGCGGAGGGTACCCTGAGTACCTCTATCGGTTCTCCCTTCTATTCCCGTCTCGTATTGTACGTGGAAAGAAGGATTGTCGGTAAGCTTCTGTGTGGGCTCTAATCTCTCTGGAAGGAAGGTCAACAGTCCATGTAGTGTTGCGGTTTTTTGTGTACAAAGTGCAAATTGTTCAAGCACTGCAATAAAACGATCGTCCTCTACGGTGTGCATTCGTACGTTGCATGCTGGCGTCCGTAGATGCTGACAATGACTGCCTGAACAATTGCCCGTTTTCAGATGAAACAACGATCCAAAACTCTGGATTTCATTTCAGCCATTTTGGTTGGTTTTCGTAAATTAAACTGTAGAAAATATTACAACCGACCACAAGTTTTTCTTGAAATGATTATATTATACCATCGCTAGTTTTGAACTGAGCCCATCGTCAGATGTTAGCGTTGACTTCTTGTTAATTTGACATTTGTGTCCTAAAATACACTTACTTCAATCCTGTGTCCTATAATATGCAAAGGTGTTCTTTTTCAGGAAGTAAGTACAATCTGTAGTGAATATATAAGTGAAAAACTATGTAATCACACAAATTTTGTTAAATTTTGGGACGCAAGTGTAAAAGCTTTTGGAAACTGTGCATCACAAAAATTTCGTTATATTTTAGGACACAAATGTAAGGCTTGTGAGAAGTCAGCGCTACGACTTGTCTATGGGCTCCGTCCCATAACTAGTAATGGCGTAAAAAAAGTCATTTCAAGAAAACTTTTGGCTGGTTGCAGTAGTTCCTACAGTTCAAATCTATGGACAAGTTGCGGTTTCTTTCGTCCTTTACACCAGGACCTACCTGTCGACTCGTTGCAACAGATCGCCGGTAGGACAGCCGAGAAGAAACCTACCTTACTGCAACTCGCTCCAGGCTGCGTAAAACGTAACTATTCTAAGAATCGGGAAAAGGTCTTAATTTTGAATGAAAGGTGAACATACTGGCATGACTTCGGTATATTCTGAAGTCGATAATAACGCGTTCACTGCCAAACACATGCTAATCCCAATACAGTCATGCACAAACCCTTTCATTCACGTTGGCGAGTTTATGGTAACCTGTTTCCGGAAACCTGAACAGCTACTAAGCACGGATTGTTCTTAAATGAAAATGTTCGCCACGCTATTAAGTTTATTGGTGTCTAATGCACTCAAGCTTTTAGTCACCCATCTGCTCAATATACCACCCGGAATTGCTGTCTTTTCTCATATACAAAATTACTTAAGAAATCCGTACTATCTAAAAAAAACACACCGGAATAAATATGCCTTCACTTTAAAGCACTTTTGAGGCACTTACCACAACTAAAACCGGCAAACTATAACTTACTTGCCGGCCGCGGTGGTCTCGCGGTTCTAGGCGCGCAGTCCGGAACCGGGCGACTGCTACGGTCGCAGGTTCGAATCCTGCCTCGGGCGTGGATGTGTGTGATGTCCCTAGGTTAGTTAAGTTTAAGTAGTTCTAAGTTCTAGGGGACTGATGACCACAGATGTTAAGTCCCATAGTGCTCAGAGCCATTTGAACCATTTTTTATAACTTACTTCGGAATTCATAGTATACATGACTGTAACATTGAAAGGCTGGGCTCCGGCTCCTTAGACTGCTGTAAGCAATCTCTGTCTCCAAGAGAAAAGACGCTCGAATAATACTCCGTTCTGATTGGTCAGTTTCTTTTTTGGTCAATACAAAAACATTGTTCTCCCGCGTTAGTCTGTGCTTTCCATGGCTAACCAATCAACAAATAATACACTTTCAAACTGTACTTTTTCCCGAAATAAATATTTAACATTCTGATACTTCGTTTATACTTTACGTTATTAACTATTTTCAATTGCACTCGAATTAGCTTTCCTTTCACCATAAACTTACTTAACATATTATGATACAAAATTTCCCCGTCGTCTGCATTCACAATGTCTTCAATATTTCTCACTCTAGTTCGTACAGCGTTCATCAGTAGACCAATGATCTACACATTTACTTTAGGCCACATTCACGCATCATTCACACTATTAAAACTTTACAAACATAAATAAACAAAAAAGCCTTCAAGAAATAAACGTAACAATTCACAAAACATTCTCTTGACCTGTTTCTTGAATGTCTTTGTGCACTAATGTCCTCTAGCAGATGAAAATTAGAACTATGTACTCGATTGAACCCGCTTCAGACCATCTGTCACTGTGCACGCATGAGTCATTCTCCCGATTCAGGCTCTAGACTGGAGCGATATAAGTCGCCACGCCTCAAAGTAAATCGCCACAAGACTAGGATTCGGGGCTGCGAAAATCCACACAACACTCGTGAACAGGTATGTGATAGCCCAAAACCTAGCATTCTGTGTTTCCTACTGCACAATAGGATGATAGGCCCATTTTTTTCGTAGAGAAACCCATGACGGGAAATGTTTGTCTGAACATGCTTGAACAGTTCTTGCTAATGCTGTTCGAAGAGCTACAGCTACCTATCATCTTGCAGCATGGTGGAACACCCCTAAGACAGTAGTTGGAACATGCGGGATGGAATGACATCTTTACTCAGAGATGAATGAGCCGTGATGGTTCCATCACATGGCCTCCGTACTCTCCCAGTGTCACACCTTTAGCCTTCTTCTTGCGGGATACGTCTAGAGTAGTGTGTACACCAACATCAGTCAGTAATATTGCCGAGCGGAGTGGCCGGGCGGTTTGAGGCGCCATGCCACGTATTGCGCGGCCCCTCCCGCCGGAGGTTCGAGTCCTCCCACGGGCGTGTGTGTGTGTGTGTGTCGTTCTTAGCGTAAGTTAAAGTAGTTTGTAAGTCTATGGACCGATGACCTCAGCAGTTTGGTCCTTTAAGAGTTCACACGCATTTGAACATTTTTTTTTTCTTTTTTTATCAGTAACATTGCTACCTCTCGTGAATCATTGAAGCAACCAGAACTGTTGATACTGCAGTGCTGACCTCCGCCTTGAAGTTCTATTGGACTGGTGCACACACTGAAATTCTGGCGTAAACAGAGAGGCTTTCGGAATTATTAAACATTTTACAACAAACTACAATGCTCTATCTCTATTAGTCTCCAAGATATGACTTTTTAAATTATTTTTTTTAATGAGAGCGCGATGTTATCGGTACCCTTATATCAGTGCCTTACATGCAGGGACATGGGCGGATGCACTGAATTCGGCGTTCTAGAGGTGCCCGTTGTATGTCCTGTCTTTTACGAAGCAAGAGACCCTGTTGTGATAGCGCAGGGGTTGTTGACTTGCGCATAACCGCGACACGGCGCCGCGGTGCAGTTCCGTCGGCTTATCGTGATGCGGCGGTGGCGCCTCTGGCGGAGCAGGTTAAGTTAGGGTCGGTGAGGCGAGGCGAGGCGGAGCGTGTCGCCCACGCCACGTCACAGCTGGGGACACGACACGCCGTCTGGCTGCTGTCTGCCGCCCTCCCGCCGGAATAGCAAACAGCCAGGCGCTCACGCACTCTCTCTCTCTCTCTCTCACACACACACACGGCCACTCAGACCGCCGCCGCGGCGCGCACACAAATCCCTTATCGAATCCCGAGTTGTTGCTGGGATCAACAGGTCCGATCAGCTGGCTTAACTGCTGCCTTTGATTTATTCACACCCGCACGGAGCCCGGCGGCGGCGCAGTTCTCCCGCCCCCGTCCCCCAACCCCGCCTCCAGTTTATCGCTGTGTATTAAAATTCTGCCTCCGGATCTGTTCCCTGCCCTTCTTCTGTTTTCTTTCCTTCCCCTTCCCCCCGCCCTCGCCGCAAGTCTAGCAAAGTTTTTCGCCGGCGGCCGCTGGAGTTTCCGGAGTGATACGAGCGAGCTGTATATCGTCTGGTGCTTCGATCCGCGCGCACTCTCTGCCCCGCTTGTGATTTATACTCATCGTCCTACGCGAATGTTATTTATCTCAGAAGCCTCGGGGAACACGAGTGAAATCGCTACTCTTACAAGGACGTAGATACCCCGCAATCACTTACTCAGATAGTGACGCTGCTGTTTAAAAACAAGTTGTAATTTTTCAACCACGGCGTTCTTAAAAAAATTGCTGTAATGTTTGTAGAACTCCTTGTGTCATGTAGCCATTATCTTCACTGGTTGCCGAAGTGCAGGTCCCAGGTTCTAACCTAGTTGATTATTTCACGTTCGAGTCTCAATGGCAGACATTTATCTTGAGGTTAAGATTTCCTTATTGTATCTCTGTTTTCTTTCAAATAAGTGGGTTTTGGATTGAAATTTCTGTCTTGAGCAAACACAGTTTTCTTCTTTTTCCACCCGTCCATGTCTCAGTGAAGTTTCATCGGTAAAGGTTGCATACCAATATATTCGTAATATTTTAACAACATACATAGCTTAAAAGCATATATTTTTGTACATGTAACTGTCTGCCGTATTCAGTACAGTTAACACTTGTATTTTGGTATTGTTTATTATCTGCAACTAATGAGAACTTCTCAGTCCTACGTTCCTTACACTGAATGAAAAAGATAAGCCTAAAATGAAGATATAGTTGCACACCAATAAAAATATAGACCCATCACGAAGGAATTAACCGAATGGGAAGAAAATCGGTAAATGTATTAACATTTAAGACAAATAAATGATTACATTGTAAGAAAAACTAGATCGTTTATCCAAGAGAAAGAAAGAGCTTCACAAACTGAGCGAGTCAATAATGCGTTGGTCCACCTATGGCCCTTATGCAAGAAGATACTCGGCTTGGTATTCATTCATAGGGTTGTTGGAGGTCCTCCTGAGGGAAATCGTGCAAATTCTGTCCAGTTGGAGAGTTAGATCGTTGAAATCCCGAGCTGATTGGAGGGCCCTGCCCATAACGTACCGAATGTTCTCAAATGGAGAGGTATCCGGCGACCTTGCTACCCAATGTAGGATTTGGCAAGCACGAAGAAAAGCAGCAGAAACTGCCACTAGCTTGCTGGAATAGAAGCCTAGGGTGGCTCGCAATGACAACAAAACGAGGCTGTGAATATCGCCGATGTGCCGCTGGGCTGTAATGATACCGCGGACGACAACAAACCGAAAAGTAATGGCACCCCAGACCGTCACCTTGTTCTTGAGCAGTATGGCAGCTTGGTATTCCACCGCTGTCCGGGGCGTATCAGACACGCATTCGGCCTGGAATATCACTGGCTGGAGTGGAACTGTCTTCAGTGATGAGTTCCGCTTCTAAATGAGCCACGATGATCAGTGAAGATATGTGTCTAGAGACTCTCCAGACAGCGGCGGGATACCAATCTGACAGTCGCCCGCAAAACGGCCTGACAACCGGGAATGATGGTCTGTGGTGCCATTTGTTTTCATAGCAGGACCCCTTTGCTATCATCCGCGGCCTCCTTTCAGCACAGCGGCACGTCGACGATATTATAGCCCAGTTTTGTTGTCCTTCAAGTCAAATCATCCTGGGTTTACATTTCTTGTTGATTGTCTTCGTGCTTGCCAGACTCTACCTTACCCAGCAAAGTCACCAGATCTCTCAGCAAATGAGACGCTTGGAGCATTATGGGCAGGGCCTTCGAACCAACTCGTGATTTTTTCAGTCTAATGAGCCTTGATGGCAGTGAACTAACCGTCCCATATATTGAAAGAAAACAGCCCTCGGTCACTATTTTTAACGAATTAACCGGGTTTCAACTGCTAGGAGTGTCTTCCTCAGAATTTAAATCAAAGAATGGTCTATAACATGGTCACAGAATTGTGACTAAAAACGTATGATACAGAGTATAAGTACGGAATCACCGTGAAACCCGGTTAATTCGTTAAAAATAGTGACCGAGGGCTGTTTTCCTTCAATTGTAACTATTCACGGTCTCTGAACATGCAGCCACGTAAAAAAAAAAAAAAAAAAAGAAAAATGTGTCCCATATATTACACGGTCCAGTCACATTAATGTGACCACCGTCTATGTTGGACGTCAGCGTGCAATAACCAGTCACAGACAGCAGGCGACAGCGCTCGATGTGGAGGGTATGTTAAGCATGTTCTGGGGACGCGCAAAACAATGCAATCGTTGCCGTAGTGCGGAAATGGAGCGATTTATCTGACGTGTCAAAGATCGTGATCATTGGCTGTTGGACCAACGGTGGAAGCATTTCCGAAACGGCTAAGTTTGTAAACTGTTCGCCTGTCGCCCTGGTTAAAGTATACTGGGCATGTCGAAATGGTGCTATCCAAAACTGGTGCCAAGGGAACTGTGGTGAACCACAGGCCACGGATGACAGGGGTGGACGACAGTTGCGGAGATATGTATGGGTGTAAACATGCAACTGTTGAGTAACTGACCGTCCACATGAACCAGTGTCTCTTCAACGATCGTTCAGCGAACTTTGGTGCGTATCAGCCTGCGCAGAAGGCGGCTGGTTCGAGCACCAATGGCTGACTGCTGTTCATTGGCGATGAAGAGTGAAATTTGGACGTCATTATCGCAACTGGACGTTCACTGAATGGCCACAGGTGAATCGCTTTTGATGCTTCATCGGAAAGATGGCCGGTGGCGTGTAGGGTGTGAAACGTCTGAAAGCGACAACCCTATAACAGTCGTCGGAAGGGTTCAGAAAAAAGCAGGAAGGAAGACTGGTTTTGACGTCAAGTCAACATCGAGGTCATTAAAGACGGAGCACAAGCTCGCATTGCGTCCAAGATGGAGAAGGAATTTGTCAGTGCCCTTTCAAATGAAACATCCTGGCTTTTGCCTGGAGCGATTTAGGGAAATAACGGAAAACTTAAATCTGGTGGCCAGAAGCCAAGCGTCTTCCTCCCGAATGCGAGTCCAGTGTGATAACTACTGCCGGCCGCTGTGGTCGAGGGATTCTAGGCGCTGCAGTCCGGAACCGCGCTGCTGCTGCGGTCGCAGGTTCGAATCCTGCCTCAGGATGTGTGTGCTGTCATTAGGTTAGTTAGGTTTAAGTAGTTCTAAGTCTAGGGGACTGAGGACCTCAGATGTTAATTCCAGTAGCGCTCAGAGCCAATTTTGCTGACCACTGCGCAACCTCGCTCGGTCGGAAGATTGGAATGTTATGGTTCACGAAGGTACAGTGGGTCAACATAAGTATGTTCCGTCCTTGGGATCCATGAGCACTCATACACGCAGTCTGCTTTTCGTCGGCACAATGGCAGGACAATGTAGTGTGTCACATAGCTGGCAGTGTACATGCATGATCTAAATGGCACCAGGACGAGTTTGCCGTATTGGTAAAAATGGCTCTGAGCACTGTGGGACTTAATTTCTGAGGTCATCAGTCCCCTAGAACTTAGAACTACTTAAGCATAACTAACCAAAGGACATCAAGCCCGAGGCAGGATTCGAACCTGCGACCGTAGCGGTCTCTCGGTTCCAGACTGAGGCGCCTAGAACCGCTTGCCGTATTCCCCTGGCCACCACACTTCCCGTTTGTAAACCCAGTCAGAAATCTGTGGGGCACCTCGATCGGGATGTCTGCTCCATGGATCCTCAGTCTAGAAACACAGCGCAGCCGGCCACGGCACTAGAGACGGAATGGTTCCTCATCCCCCTCGGTACGTTCCAGAACCTCACTGACACTCTCTCTGCGCCTCTCGTAGCGGTCCGCGCTGCAAAAGGTGGTTATTCAGGCTTTTGACAGTTGGTCACATTGGACAGTGTATTTAGAGAGTGGTTTTACGACCACTGAGCCACAAGAAATCACTTCACGAAGGACGGAACTTTCTTCTCATTGGGACCAGTAATAGGCGTTTAGCGGATTTTCTCGCAAGCTGAAACCGACAGAGCGCTGACAGGGACTTATTCTTTTCAAGCAGCCGTCAGCTTTTGGGATAGACTCTTCCCTAATCACAATGGGTGCCGATGTGGCATTTATGAGTCTTTCGTGGACTGGCCTAGATATCACTGTGTTTCTCACGAGATTTGTGGAAATATTAGTATTTGAAATGGCTGTCAGGAGGCGCCACAATGCAGAGACGTGTAACTGGCGAAAGAGAGTGCAAAGCTAATGGATAATTGCGCGGCTTACACAAAAGTCATTTAATATGTAACCACTGCAACGATTATCTGAAAGCGCAGGTGTTAATCATCTTCGAAAGTTATTATGGACTCGAGAGATTCGAAATCCAACCATGAAGCACTGTGAGGGGTGGAGAGGCGAGGCCTGGCCGAGATGAAGAGCGGAGTAGATCATTTTTGCTTGTTTTCAGTATTTACCAAACATGAAGATAGGGTTAGGCTTTGAATGCGGATCGCTAGCTTGTTAGTGCATATACAGTTTCTTTCGTAAGCACATACTGCGGAACGCATCACTGAAGTAAAGTGACAGGGTTTTCAACATGAGTGCGCATGGCGCCTGCCTTATGTAATAACAGCATTTGTGGTAGTGACGATTTTCGGAGACTGTCGTGCTATATCCCGGACAGATGTTAGTTTTCGGTGGCAGCCGTCTCTCTTTGTCAGCGTAATAAAATGAAAGAGAAATGGGCGGGCAGAGCCTTTCATATTGGATATTAAGTATATTGTGTCCCGTAGAGAGAAAAGTCTTCTATTTATATGACCTTTCGACTCTGGTATTTTTGCACTTATATGGAGATTTTTTTCCTTGGATCGTAAGAACATTGAGATAAACCAGCAGTATTATGAACTCTTCGCAGTGTATTTTCCCATCCAGTACTCAGATGTTATATTTTCTCTGGGCACAATCATGTTGCTACAGGGCTCGTGTCAGTAGTAGCTATTTAACCTTATGTCGTGGGTCAGAGTAAGGCAGGTAATCTAAACTTTGTTCAGACAATTTTACGAATATAGGAGATTGTCTTTCTCTGACGGTAACGTAATTACATTGCGTGGTGAAATGGCGAGGATTTCGAAGCCCATAGCAGTATCTCGCGCTTAGGATTCCAGCCTGCTGTGTTACTAGAGATAAGAAGACAATATTGTGAAAAATATAGATTACTACTCATCTTACAGTAGAGTTGCTGAGTCGTAGATAGGCACAACATAAAATACTGTCAAACAAGTAAGCTTTCAACCAAAAAGGCCTTCATCGAAACCACACAACACACACAATCACGCAAACTCAGTCCACACACACACATGACCACAGTGTCTGGCGGCTCAGATCAGACTGCGAGCAAAAGCCAGAGACTGTAGTGATGAATGTGTGAACTGCCTTTGCGTGATTGTGTGTGTACGTTATCTGATTCTGATGAAGACCTTTTTGGCTGAAAGCTTACTTGTTTGACAGTATTTTTTGTTGTGCCTATCTAAAAAATGGTTCAAATTGCTCTAAGCACTATTGGACTTAATAATTTGAGATCATCAATCCCCAAACTTAGAGCTACTTTAACCTAACTCCAAAGAGTTAATAAATATAGCACCACTCAACTGTTCTGCGGTAAATCATTTGCTGGCCAAATCACACCAAAGAAACCTCCAGTACTCGGCTAATAGTTCCAACTGTATGTGTGGCAGTTGATAGCGTACAAGGCCCATCTCTGGGTCTGCAGCCTGCGAGGCTGTCAGCAAGATCGTCGTTCGTGGAGAGAGAAAGCAGCGTGTGTCTAAAAAGAAATTCTAACTTCTTTCTCAAGTTCTGGAAAAGCTCCAAGTCATCCACGAATGATGGTAACGATGCCGAGTGCCGTCCAATCTCTAGCCAAGTTTTTCCGAGACTATGACCACCGCGCCAATGAAATTTCAGTATTTCACAGAGCGCTAGCACGACTGACAATGAGATTTCTTGTTTATCTTGTGGATAGGGACGTGATCAGAAGCTAACCGTCTTTCTGGCCACGTTATAGAGCAGCCGAGTTGCTGTTTTGTGCGGTTCCCGCGGAAAACTTCCAACTATCACTTTCTTCAAGTAAATGAGGGATTTCTTCATGTAGGTATCGCACCTTTGCACGGGCGCTATCAAGCCATGTGGCTCGTTACCTTCTGTTGTGTTAGCATGGGGACACAGCGAAAGTGGGGCCTGTATCGGCTCTGACCACCAGTTAAAACTACGGATCTATGGCATTGGCGAAAGTCAAAATCTTGCGTCCCTCTGCCGAGACGACAGAGGCTGCTAGGCTGCTGTGCGGAATAAACGGAAAAAATACAGCTTCTCAAAGGTCGAAGTAAACAGCTAATTTAGTTCCTAGCTCGACCGTATCGAAACTGTAGAATTACATTTGCAAGTAGTAAAACGGATTGTGGCATGCAACGGGTTTGGCGAAGTATATACAGGGGACACCGTGAGATAATCAAAGTTAAGCGCTGTCGGTCGTGGTCGGCGCTTGGATGGGTGACCATCCAGGCGCCATGCGCTGTTGCCATTTTTGGGCGGCCAAAGTGGCCGAACGGTTCTAGGCGCTTCAATCTGGAACCGTGCGACCGCTGCGGTTGTAGGTTCGAATCCTGCCTCTGGGATGGATGTGTGTGATGTCCTTAGGTTAGGTAAGGTTTAAGTAGTTCTAAGATCTAGGGGACTGATGACCTCAGAAGTTACGTCCCATAGTGCTCAGAGCCATTTGAACCATTTTTTGTTGCCCACGGCGGTCGGATGGTCCCGGCAGGCCACTCGTGGCCTGAAGACGGAGTGCTAAAACGGATTATGAGAGGAACATTTCAGTTACCCGTTTCTTTGTGTTAATAGACCTGGGGAGTACTATCAGAGCATAAAAATATGAATAAAGTGTTTGGGGTGGCGCTACATGAAAAATTAACCCCCTTTACACTACGAAGATGTTTAAGAAATGGAATGATTACACCTGAGAACACACGTCCTGAAGGAACGCGGGAGGGGAGCGTCAGCTGCGACTGCCGACGGTGTGGGTGTCGCTGGTCCGTGGCTGGGGGACTCCCCGTTCGAATTACGCGGCGGCTGCGGCCGGTAGCCGGCGGATTTCCGGCGCGTAATCGTCGCGGGCCGGCGGGGTGTGGCTGGCGGCCCGTCCCTGCTCGCCTGGGACGGGCCGGGCTGCGGATTTATGGCCCAATAAATTATGACCGCCGGCGCATGATAAGGTGGCCGAGCCGGACCAAGGCGCCGGCCACGCCACGCGCCGCGCGCGCCCGGATTTGTTGCAGACTTGGCGCGGCGCGGCGCGGCGCCGTCCGGCTCACCCTGCCCCCGAGCTCCTCGCTCGTTACGAGACGGCCAACCAGAAGTACTCAACAGTCTCTTACTGCATTCCGTTATCCTTCAGTTAAAGTAGGCAACATAAACATCAAACGGCCACATGTTACATTCTATCTTGGGGTACACATCGATGACAAATGGAATTTCCACGAACAAATGGTTCAAATGGCTCTGAGCACTGCGGGACTGGACAGCTGAGGTCATCGGTCCCCTAGAACGTAGAACTACTTGAACCTAATTAACCTAAGGACATCACACACATCAATGCCCGCGGCAGGATTCAAACCTGCGACCGTAGCGGTCGCGCGGTTCCAGACTGAAGCGCCTAGAACAGCTCGGCCACTTAGGCCGGTCTTCCACGAACACGTAAGGCTAACAAAGCAGAAAATGTACTACATAAAATGACGAGGTCACTCTGAGTCAGTACTCGGCTAAACAGCAAGCACGTGGGCACCCAGACTGAACAGCCTTTCAACAATCCAACTTGGGCTCTCTAACAACCCTACTTACTACAAATGTAAAAATTAATTACGATTGTAGTGTTCCTCACGCTGCTAGATATTGGATTTTCGGGCAACAACAAAGTTATATTATGTGGCAGGTGTCATTAGAGCGCAGTTAGTAAAGTCATTTCAAGATCTCGTTGTGAAATCATGGCTCAATCGTCGAAAATCTAGGTAGTGATGATTCCAAGCTCGGATGCAAAGAGGCCTAGGTGTTATTCTGCGATAGTCAAAAGTTTTATAGATGCGCTTCACAAACCATTTTTGAAGATTAAACTTTTGCAAGTGAGGACAATGGTGATGTAAAAAAGTAGTCAGCAATCCGAATTTAAGTTACACTTCTTTTTTATTACTTTTGTTGCAATATCACTTCACAATATAAAACATACTTGAAAATATCTTCCTCACTGTTAAAGTTAACATTCCATAAACTGACTACAGTTTGCGTCCTTTGAACATGACGACCAAGACTTGACTCTCTAATAACCGCTTACGCGCCCAAAGTACAGGTACATCAAAGATCATAGTGACAAAAGAAAGAATTCACATAAGAATAATATCATTGCAAATATTAACATATCGATGTATGAAAGTACCTCTACATTAATGAAATCAAATCTGAATGTTGTCTCAGAAATATGTTAACTACTTTACAGAAACACAGTAGAATATTGCTGGTAGCGAGAGGTTGCGGTGAGGTGCCGTAATGGTTACGTAATTCAAGTACTATTACAATTCCCATACCAAAAAATATTTTTGTTGGGAGAAAGAGCCTAAAATTGGAGGGGCGGGGGGAGGGGCTGTGATTCTGTTGTTGCTTTTAGTAATGGCAACGTTAGTAGGGTGAAAGTGGCACAGCATGTGGAAATTATTCTTGGATTAAACATCAGTAAAACACAATAACACAATATGCAGCAGAAATGGCCACTAGGGACTCCAGAAAGGAGAAAAGAATGAGATGCAAGGAAAACTACCAGTAGGCTGATATACGGTATGGAGTTCTCTGAGTAAGTAAATATAAGAGATAAAATGTATATAATATTAGTTTTAGTCATTTCTGACTTTATAAGCTCTCTCTGAAAATTTACATTTTCGGTAGCAATATTCCCTAAATCGCAAGAACCACTTGGAGTAGAATATTAAGATTTTCAGGGAGTCGCAACACAGATATACTGAGTGTACTGAACTAAAATAAAAATATAACGTTAAGTATAATAAAAATTATTTTGGAGAAAGACCGTATAGTTAAAAAATTGTGTTTCCCAAACCACTGCCTGAAATGGATTTGTTTTACAACAGTACTCCAAGAACATAACGTGTAATATCCTGTAAAAGTTTCGTGTCTGTTGGTAGAGTGATTTGTGAAACACAGGGATGTCAAGTAACAAAATTTAACATTGCCGAAATAGGTTGTTCCAACTCTCCTTACGCGTGCACCGGGTGTCACTCGCTCTGTCCCACTGCAGCCGCTTGATGCGCTAGAGCGAACTAGGAGTAAGAGGTTCGTGAAATGCTGTTTTGACACCGGTGATGTGAGTTGTTCACTGTCTCAAAGTGCGTCATTTCTGATCTGTAACTGGTGCCAGAGTTCTCTGTGCTTTGAATATTTTTATGTTGCAATTCGCAAAGGCAGTGTAAATCAGTGAAAATAATGAGTGTGGCATTAAAGAAGTAGCCTGTTGTTGTTGTTGTTGTTGTTGTTGTGGTCTTCAGTCCTGAGACTGGTTTGATGCAGCTCTCCTTGCTACTCTATCCTGTGCAAGCTACTTCATCTCCCAGTACCTACTGCAACCTACATCCTTCTGAATCTGCTTAGTGTATTCATCTCCTGGTCTCCCTCTACGATTTTTACCCTCCACACTGCCCTCCAATGCTAAATTTGTGATCCCTTGATGCCTCAGGACATGTCCTACCAACCGATTCCTTCTTCTAGTCAAGTTGTGCCACAAACTCCTCTTCTCCCCAATCCTATTCAATACCTCCTCATCAGTTACGTGATCTACCCACCTAATCTTCAACATTATTCTGTAGCACCACATTTCGAAAGCTTCTATTCTCTTCTTGCCCAAACTATTTACTGTCCATGTTTCACTTCCATACATGGCTACACTCCATACAAATATTTTCAGAAACGACTTACTGACACTTAAATCTATACTCGATGTTAACAAATTTCTCTTCTTCAGAAACGCTTTCCTTGCCATTGCCAGTCTACATTTTATATCATCTCTTCTTCGACCATCATCAGTTATTTTGCTCCCCAAATAGCAAAACTTCTTTACTATTTTCAGTGTCTCATTTCCTAATCTAATTCTACCAGCATCACCCGACTTAATTCGACTACATTCCATTATCCTCGTTTTGCTTTTGTTGATGTTCATCTTATATCCTCCTTTCAAGACACTGTCCATTCCGTTCAACTGCTCTTCCAAATCCTTTGCTGTCTCTGACAGAATTACAATGTCATCGGCGAACCTCAAAGTTTTTATTTCTTCTCCCTGGATTTTAATACCTACTCCAAATTTTTCTTTTGTTTCCTTTTCTGCTTGCTCAATATACAGATTGAATAACATCGAGGAGAGACTACAACCCTGTCTCACTCCCTTCCCAACCACTGCTCCCCTTTCATGCCCCTCGACTCTTATAACTGCCATCTGGTTTCTGTGCAAATAGAAGTAGCGTAGCGATATTGAACTATTGATATCGATATTCTACATTATTTTCTTTTGGTTTTAAAGCTGACACTGCTAAAGTGAAGGACATTTGGAGGACACGCATTGTGATTAGTATGACTAAATTGTAAATCATAAACCGTTAACATCATTTCATAATGATTCTCCAGTTGCAGAGGTATATTCATTTTGATTTTGAGTCTATATATGCCTGCAAAGTAGCAACACGAAAATATTGTTAAAATAATATCCAACGTATACGATCGGGAGGCTTGTGACATTACGTACTCGTGTTATTTATTTTTCGAGTAGAAGAGTTCTCTAACAAAATTTCAAAATATCTGGGTTGAAGCGTCCACCCCTCCCCTGCTGATTCCTGGGCTCCTACATCTCGCTTACAAGAGGCTTCTGCTGTTGTGCCGCTGTACAGTACTTGGCGGTTCGGCATTATGCGGCAGCACTGGGGCGGAGTGAGTGACAAGCAAATGGTGTGCTCGAAAGTTTAAGGGGAGATGGAAGGCAATTTTTTTCCCAATTCTGCCAATGCTATTTTACCCTATGAATAGGTACACTTTTCAAAAGAACTTTAAGTGATAAAACAATGAAATTTTTACTGCATATATATAACATATATGCCTCAATTTACTAGTAAAATGACCATAATACCTCTTATGGTTTTGAAAAAAAAAATCTTTCACTCGGAAAATTTAACTTTTTTGTCCATTAATTATTATAAAACAGTTCCTCATTGTTAGGTGGTTGTCAATTTACCTGTAATAACTTATTACCATCTGCAGTACAAATTGACCAAATTTCATGTTTATAACTCCATTAGTTTATCAAATAATGGTACCTGAAAGCAGAAAAATCTAGTTTTGAGAAAAATTGATGAGAATTACATACCATTAATATTTTCCTACACCATACTGAGCATCATCTGAATCATACTGATCTCCTTTTCTTCTCTTGGTCCCTCTTCTTTTCTGTCTGGCTGTTTTTTTTGCATTTTAAATTAGCAATATCTGCTTTGCGGATTCTCTCTCGATTTATTTTCACCAAGGATTTTGCAGTATTTCCACTAGATTTTATGCCCAATAATTCCAAAACAACCAGTTTTCTAATTACACCATCACTGAAGCACAAAATAACCTCAAAAACACCAAATTTGATGGTTTAAGCTGAACAAAATACAATTTTCGGTAACCAGTTCCAAATGACAGAATTCACACATTTATTTAAATTTTGGGTTTTCCCATGAAGACATTTCTTCAGCAAGGTATCTCTACGAAAGTCTCTAAATATGGGTTTAACTTCATTTCATTTAATTAAATGCTGTGCATTATCTCTGCATGGAGCAAAAAGGAAGGCGTGGCATTTAAATGCCAGATTGCACAGAGCGTCAGGAAAACCATCATACCTCACGAAAAAATTTCGTATTCATATAAAACAAAAACTGTTTCACCCAGGAAAGATCACGAATTTCAAATATGCTAAAATTTAAAATCGAATTTTTGAAGCCCACTTGCCTTCCGTCTCCTCTTAAAAGCTGCACACTGGGAAGGTCGTAACCGCAGACTATTAGAATTACGACCCAAATTTTCGAACGGGATGATTGCTGCGCTAATATCTTACAGTTGTGCTTTATTCCCCTTAAAAGATGAGGTCAAGTTGGTGACGTTTCGTTGTAACTGTAACTGACCAGGAAAGTGTTTCAGGAATTATTATCGGGAAGAATACGCTGCGGAGGATACATAGAAGAGACAGTGGGTTAATGATTGTTAGAGAGGACAGAAAATCCAAGCATCTGGTTATGGGATGCAAATAGTTTGTCGTGATATACTAGTCGCACCTCATTGGTGAAAGAGTCCACGGCATTGCTTTTGGTAAGCAAGATCAAGGTCAACGCAAAAACAGTTTCATCTGTGCGATCCGCTGGTGGCTAGATGTTCAGAAACGAGGTTATGTGGGTAAACTTGACCAAAACACAGCATCGTGAAGGATTCAAAGTCACGGATGATCAGTGTAAGAGTGAAGAGGGGGGGGGGGGGCTCTTATGAAGATCTCTGCAACATGTCTTCAAGCAATCTATGAAAATGAAGTACTAAGAATACTGTGATTTACTTGGCAGCATTATAATCACATTTACACGGGGCAATGTTCCTGTACATACAGGCAACTCGTAAGGCCCGAACGTGGTACTCATCGTTCATGATGGTCAGTAATGAGGATTTTCACCTGTTAACATAGATGTGCAACGGTAATAAACCGAACGCAGCTCTGTGACATACAAAGCTGCCATAGAATCTTATATACCAGGTGATCAAAAAGTCAGTATAAACTTGAAACCTTAATAAATCACGGAATAATGCAGATAGAGAGTTAAAAATTGACACACATGCTTGGAATGGCATGGGGTTTTATTAGAACAAAAAAACGAAGTGACTGCGCATGACAATCGTGTATAAAAGGAGCTGAGATGAGAGAGAGAATCAAATACACCAGCAGTCGCAGCATGTTAACGTTACCTGAAGAGGCGCTTTTAGTGAAGCTGTATTATCATAATGGAGAATGTGCTAGATCAGCGTTACGATCCTATCGCCATAGGAAGAGGATTCGAACGGGTAAAGGTCCGTTGACAAATGCAGCTGTGGCGAGAATGATTTCGAAGTTCGAAGCCACAGGTTGTTTAGACGATAGACCCCGTATTGGCCGACCGAGCACAAGGCGTAATGCTGCTGAGACACTTCAGGAACGAATGGAGACTAGCGGGTTCGTCTATGCATGGGGAAGTCAGCGCTCGTGCAGTCGCAAGTCGCACCGGCATTCCATACGCTACTGTTTGGTTGGCACTTAGGCGTGCCCTCCGAAGCTTTCCGTACAAAATCCATCGGCATCATGAACTGTTACCCGACGATTTAGTGAAGCGGAGGGCATTTGCGGTGTGGGCGTTTCAAAAGATGGCGGAAGATGACGTTTGGTTGAGTAACGTGTTGTGGACCGACGAAGCTCATTTCACGGTCCGAGGGTCTGTCAACGCCCACAACTGCAGAATTTGGTCTACCGAAAATCTTAGAACTGTCATGGAAACTCCATTGCACGATGAGAAAGTCCCGGTATGGCTTCGATGTACCACATCTACCGTTATCGGGCCTTTTTTTCTTCGAGGAAATGCGTGATTTGGTTTTGTAACTGCTACCGTGAGGTGTGAGGTACGCCGATATGTTACAGAATAGCATCATCCCCAGCCTGGCCGATAAACACCTCCTGGAACGTACGACGTTTATGTAGGATGGCCCTCCACCGCACATTGCTAGACGCGTGAAAGATCTCTTGCGCGCGTCGTTTGGTGATGATCGCGTGCTCAGAAGCCCCTTTCGTCACGCTTGGCCTCCCAGGTCCCCAGACCTCAGTCCGTGCGATTATTGGCTTTGGGATTACCTGAAGTCTCAAGTGTATCGTGATCGACCGACATCTCTAGGGATGCTGAAAGACAATATCTTATGCCAATGCCTCACCATAACTCCGGACATGCTTTACAGTGCTGTTCACAACATTATTCCCCGACTACAGATATTGTTGAGGAATGTTTATAAACATATTGAGCATTTCCTGTAAAGAACATTATCTTTGCTTTGTCTTACTTTGTTATGCTAATTATTGCTTTTCTGATCAGATGAAGCGCCAGCTGTTGGACATTTTTTGAACTTTTGTATTTTTTTGGTTCTAATAAAACCCTATGTGATTCCAAGCATGTGTGTCAATTTGTACCACTCTATCCACATTATTCCGTGATTTATTCAATTTTCAAATTTATACTGACTTTTTGATAAGCCGGTATGTTTGATATTTTGAAACACCGTTCTACGACCACTCGATTCATTTGCAGCGTGACTGACGTTGCTAGGCACTTTTGTTGTGAGTAGTTGCGGAGTAGAAAGCCGGGTGCGCTGTGGAGACAGGCATGTGGGCGAGTGCGGTCAGTTTTTCGCAGGCGTGTGTCCGCGCCGTGCGGCGGGAGAAAGCGCCGTCACGGTGTCTGGACATACGTGCCACCAGCGCCGCCGCCGCACAGCCACAGGGAGGCGGGCGCGGGCGTCTGCAGGCTCCAAGGCACGAGAGTGATTAGCAGTTCACTGGGAATACCGAGACAACAAACGAGACGAGCAACCCTGCTCCAAAAATCTCTGATAGACTTGATCAGGTTTTTCCTATTATTAATGACAGACTACGATAGTGAAGAATTATCGCACAATCGGCTTGACAGCTCATGCATCGAAGCTGCTTACAAGAATAATATACAGAAGAATGGAAAGAAAATTGAGAATGCGCTAGGTGACGATCAGTTTGGCTTTAGGAAAAGGCACGAGAGAGGCAATTCTGACGTTACGGCTAATAATGGAAGCAAGGCTAAAGAAAAATCAAGACACGTTCATAGGATTTGTCGACCTGGAAAAATCGTTCGACAATATAAAAGCTGTTCAAAATCCTGAAAAAAGTAGGGGTAAGCTATAGGGAGAGACGGGTCATATACAATATGTACAACAACCAAGAGGGAATAATAAGAGTGGACGATCAAGAACGAAGTGCTAGTATTAAGAAGGGAGTAAGACAAGGCTGTAGCCATTCGCCCCTACTCTTCAATCTGTACACCGAGGAAGCAATGATGGAAATAAAGGAAAGGTTCAGGAGTGGTATTAAAATACAAGGTGAAAGGATATCAATGATACGATTCGCTGATGACATTGCTATCCTGTGTGAAAGTGAAGAAGAATTAAATGATCTGCTGAACGGAATGAACAGTCTAATGAGTACACAGTATGGTTTGAGAGTAAATCGGAGAAAGACGAAGGTAATGAGAAGTAGTAGAAATGAGAACAGCGAGAAACTTAACATCAGGATTGATGGTCACGAAGTCAGTGAAGTTACGGAATTCTGCTACCTAGGCAGTAAAATAAACAATTACGGACGGAGCAAGGAGGACATCAAAAGCAGACTTGCTATGGCAAAAAAGGCATTTCTGGCCAAGAGGAGTCTACTAATATCAAATACCAGCCTTAATTTGAGGAAGAAATTTCTGAGGATGTACGTCTGGAGTACAGCATTGTATGGTAGTGAAACATGGACTGTGGGAAAACCGGAACACAAGAGAATCGAAGCATTTGAGATGTGGTGCTATAGACGAATGTTGTAAATTAGGTGGACTGATAAGGTAAGGAATGAGGAGGTTCTACGCAGAATCGGAGAGGAAAGGAATATGTGGAAAACACTGATAAGGAGAAGGGACAGGATGATAGGACATCTGCTACGACATGAGGGAATGACTTCCATGGTACTAGAGGGAGCTGTAGAGGGCAAAAACTGTAGAGGAAGACAGAGATTGGAATACGTCAAGCAAATAATTGAGGACGTATGTTTGCAAGTACTACTCTGAGATGAAGAGGTTAGCACAGGAAAGGAATTCGTGGCGGACCGCATCAAACCAGTCAGTAGACTGATGACAAAAAAAAAAAAAGATAGTGTGGACTGATTAGATATTATTTAAAGTTTTGAACATGGCTGCGTGGTCAGCTTTACAAAGTAAAATTAAAGCAATAACAGCCCTCGGTCGCAAAAAAGAAGTCTTTTGACTTAGGTGTCGGCACTGCTATGAGTGGCTTCATCAGAACTAAAACACTCAAACTGACCTATAACAAAATACAAAATTACAGGACAAAAAAATTTTTTTCAGTGGAAATGCTGAACAAATGGTACAAAAAAGAAACAGTACTTACTTGTCACGTATAAAATAAATATCAAGCGATAAAGCTTCAGTCACAATATTTTCGAAACAGAAAACAGTACCAGGCGTTATAGATCGAAACCGGTAGTGTGATGACAAAACATTTGTGGCCATAGACGTGAACTAAAGGAAATTTATTCCATATTCGGGTTACTGTCCAATTCGCGACCATGTCGCAGTTTGTAAGATATGCGATCATCTGGACTCCAGAAGGCACGTGGTACTGGTCTACTGTTCTATAGCCGGCCGCGGTGGTCTAGCGGTTCTAGGCGCTCAGTCCGGAACCGCGCGACTGCTACGGTCGCAGGTTCGAATCCTGCCTAGGACATGGATGTGTGTGATGTCCTTAGGTTAGTTAGGTTTAAGTAGTTCTAAGTTCTAGGGGACTGATGACCTCAGATGTTAAGTCCCGTAGTGTTCAGGACCATTTGAACCATTTTTGAACTGTTCTATACCCAATTGCCACATCACAAACATTGTAACTTCTAATTATATACCTCAATAAACAGTGCGACAGTAGACAAAACAGCACTATATCACACCACAGTACTTGATATCAGAAGTAAAGTGAATTCCTCGTATTGTCTGGGGTGTATAGCCGCTGGCACGCTGACGCACAACCTAGGATTGGCTGCTTCAAATGGCTCTGAGCACTGTGGGACGTAACTTCTGAGGTCATCAGTCCCCTAGAACTTAGAACTACTTAAACCCCACTAACCTAAGGACATCACACACATCCATGCCCGAGGCAGGATTCGAACCTGCGACCGTAGCGGTCGCGCGGTTCTGGACTGTGGCGCCTAGAACCGCTCGGCCACCCCGGCCGGCCAACTTAGGATTCTCCAGCACAGTGTTGTCAGGTCACTCGAGATGTATAGACTGGTAGATGGCTGTGCGGGTCTCGGGAAGTCCTTCCTGTTCGTCCCCGAGCATCATCTCCTCCTGCGGTCGGAATGTTGTTATTAGACGGCGTGTTTCGTTTTGTCTTCATTTTCCTTTCGGACATCTAAGTTAATTTTAAGGTGCATTTTGGCTGTCAGCAGGATCCGTTTGTGCCACAGCTCCTGTCCTGGTCTGTAACATCGTGTCTAATGACATACTACCAGTCGATATGGTTCGGAGTGCCGACTGATCCACACTCACATGTGTCTTACGCAAACCGGCATATTTTCAGTGAATAACAGGCATGTAGACCATGGCCAGACAGGTAGTGTATTGCTCCCTTGCTGGAAAAGACGTATGACAGTTTTGAGGCGTCCTTTATGTACACCATGTTTCTCCCTGTTT
The DNA here is from genome assembly GCF_023897955.1 of Schistocerca gregaria. Classification (NCBI taxonomy): domain Eukaryota; kingdom Metazoa; phylum Arthropoda; class Insecta; order Orthoptera; family Acrididae; genus Schistocerca; species Schistocerca gregaria. Next base: position 547,521,785 of record NC_064923.1, read on the forward strand.
CAGATTTCTTGCCTTTCTCTGTCAATGTGTGCCTTTATTTTATTTTCCGATGTAGGTCCTGTACCCAGTATCTCTTTTGTGATGTAATATTTTCCTTTTTTGAATCAGTATGTCTTTCTTGTACTTTCGTGTAGTGGTACTAGGCATAGTATCACCACGATCGCCTTAGCCGGAGTTATTCTATACTCATCTTGCAGGCGCAATGTGCATTCCCCTGTACTCGTCGAGGAGCCTGTGCGGTCATTACTTTTCTGCCCCTATGAGCCCAAACGCTCGACCCGTAGCCTGCAATAACGACTGCATCGTGGTACGTTCTTACTGCAATTAGACGCAAGGGAGAGCTTCTTTGGCCAACTGACGCTATTGTGGTTAGGGTTTTAATGGTTCTCTGGCAAACGATTTCCATGTGTGCATGAAAGTTTTGATTTCCGTCGGTTTATACTTGCTTACTTCTTTTTTTCGTGGTTTTGTTGTTTATTCTGCTTCTGGTGTTTCTCTGTCATTATAAAGTTTCTTTTCGCAACGTGTAAACTGTTATCGGTGAAGCTATCGTTAATTTACTTTCTACCAACCAACTGATAAGTTTTAAAAGAACTTCCGTGCTACTTTCCTCTAATGTAGGCGTTGTGATGGCAGATACTATAACTTAAAGCACATCTTCTGTTTAGGCGCTAGTGCTAAGCACATTCAGTAGTGGTCCTATGTCAAAATGCCAGGGAAGTCTTTGGTGTTGCTTTACATTTATTTATTCTTTCTTTTTTTTTGGGGGGGGGGGGGCTTTCCAAATTGACCAGCCTGTCTGTGCAGTAATCTCGTAAAGCAAATTGAGACAACCCATCTACTTCAGTTTTTGTGCAGGGTAGATCACCATAAATTTTCGAAGGTCCCAGGTATGTCGACCATTATGCCTATAACGTACTTGTTGTGTGAGGCCTTCAACATAAGAACTGCGTGATTTACCACGTCCTCGTTGGACTTCCTTTTCCTAAAACCGCACTGCAGGAGACTCATGCCAACTATCTATCTGTGTCCTTTGGGGCGACTGATTAGACTTATTTTAAAAACTGCACAAAATTTTATTAAGCGTCACGATTATTAGCAGCTCATATTCATGTTACAATTTTCTTTAAACCTTCAGCCACATGAAGGGTACTACAGCTTCATGGCAGACATCTTAAATAATTAGATGTCAAAGACTGACAGAATTGGAGAAACACAACTAAAAAGCTGTGATTAGACGTCTACACGCTCATCAGCAACTGAATTGAAGTCATGTAATTAACAGCGTCGTAACATGAACTCTACGAGACGCAAACTGCATTGAAGAACTACCCTAGCTCACGAACACTTACCCATCTTTCACAAAGAAATTCGCCAAACAGCCGTGCAGATTCAGATTTTCTTTTATTTTATTTTCGCTACCAGTTTCGGCAGTTAATTATGCCATCTTCATGCCCTAATGCAGCTCTCAAAAGTAATCGATATTGGCATCCTGGGGTCATATATTTCTGGATGCAGTGAGAGGTGCGCATAGGGCCTGAAGATAGCATAATGAATTGCCGACACTGCTGGCGAAAATAAAATAAAAGAACTTCTCAATTTGCACGCCTGTTTGGGTAATTTCTTTGTTAAATATTTGACCAGACTCTGTTCCACGTCCACAGAGTCTCAACCATCTTTTCCACTCCGGTGCATTGAGCACACACGGCTCTTAAGTGGGTCTTCAGCACAGAACCTGGGAGTGTTCCTCAAAGCACTCTGACACATCTCGCATAAGATCGTTTTGGGCTGAGGGCTGCGTTATTTTGAAACAAAAAATTCGTTAGCGAGTTCAAAGTCAATTTGCCTGTTGAGGGGTGACTGTACAGAGTGCTATTACCTGTGCTACCCTAGCAGGTGACTGTGGTATAACAGCGAATCGGCAGCTTGTATTTATTTCTCTGGTCTTCAGTTGTAGGTACACTATTTAGCCGTGAAGAATTACATTGTTTAGCCTTCGACAATTACAGTATTCAGTCACGAAAATTATAAAAAACCCGATTTTTTAAAAAAATATGTAAATATTACTTAAAGTAACCTAACAATATTTCTTCACTATTAGCAGAAAAAGGGGAAATCTTCTTAATTTCTCAATAAGGCAATAACTAAATTTTTCTTTGCAAAAATATTTGTTTCACGCAGTGGGGCCGAATCCCCAAAACGTGGCCGAAACAGCAAGAAGACGTTTAATTGAGACAAAACGCATCCCACCAGGGTTTTTGTGGTCACTACTGTTAAATATAGTTTGCACCCTGGAGCAGCGTCTTCTCGCAGCAAGCGTCGATGCCGCAGACATTCTCTTGTTGCCGCTTGTCGATGTCGGCGAACGGCTCTCGGCGTGCTGCTGGCTGGCGAACACATGCGTCCCTTTAGACTAGCATCGCTGGCAGCCAGGGAGTCCGCCGCTTCTAGCTATTCTCTCTGTTCCAGCTGTTAACGCGTTTTAATTATTTCAGTAGCTCCCCACAGTCCAGATGGTGTTTAGCTACTGCAGAGTTGCTGTGTTGTTCCATTGGCAAGTAACGTTCATGCGCCGACACGCTAGTACTAATTGTGTCCGGTTTTAGACAACCTACTGATCATTGAAGTCAAATAGGAGTTCGCAGACGCCCACAATGTGCTGAATATTAATAATATTCTTCCTGAGCCTCAACAGATCTCGGATCTTGCATTCGCTCTGGAATATTGGCCCCGTGGAGGAATGAAGACTTTATTACAGAGCAGCTGCAAGGGCCGGCCGCTGTAGACGAGCGGTTCTAGGCGCTTCAGTCAGGAAGCGCGCGACCGCTACTGTCGCAGGTTCGAATCCTGCCTCGAGCATGGATGTGTGTGATGTATTTAGGTTAGTTAGGTTTAAATAGTTCTAATTTCTAGGAGACTGATGACCTCAGATGTTATGTTATGTTAACCGGGGACCTAGAAACGACGAAGAGGCTCCGTCCGCGCCGCAGCCGCAGTGGTCCACAACCCCACGACTACTACCGCAGTCCACTTCACCCCTCCGCCGCCCCACACCGAACCCAGGGTTATTGTGCGGTTCGGCCCCCGGTGGACCCCCCAGAGAACGTCTCACACTAGACGAGTGTAACCCCTATGTTTGCGTGGTAGAGTAATGGTGGTGTACGCGTACGTGGAGAACTTTTTTGCACAGCATTCGCCGACATTGTGGAGCTGCGGCGGAATAAGGGGAACCAGACCGCATTCGCCGAGGCAGATAGAAAACCGCCTAAAAACCATCCACAGACTGGCCGGCTCACCGGACCTCGTCCCAAAACCGCCGGGCGGACTCGTGCCGGGGACCGGCGCTCCTTCCCGCCCGGAGAGCCGTGCGTTAGACCGCACGGCCAACAGGGCGAGCACCTCAGATGTTAATTGGTGGTGGTGGTTAGTGTTAAACGTCTCGTCGACAACGAGGTCAATAGAGACGGAGCGAAAGCTCAGGTTAGGGAAGGGTTAGGAAGGAAATCGGCCGTGCCCTTTCAAAGGAACCATCCCGGCATTTGCCTGAAACGATTTAGGGAAATCACGGAAAACCGAAGTCAGGATAGTTGGTGACGGGAATGAACCGTCGTCCTCCCGAATGCGAGTCCAGTGTGCTAACCACTGCGCCGCCTCGCTCGGTCAGATGTTAAGTCCCATAGTGCTCAGAGCCACTTGAACCATTTGAGCAGCTGCAAAAGGATTTCACTGAAACTGTTACTAACAGTCACGACTCTGTAGCGATGGGGTGGCACGTTACCGTTCAGAAGGTACAGATCTCTTGTATAGTTGTTCGGATTGGAATCGTGAAACCACTGCGTAACTGTGATCCACTAAGATAATAATGTGCGTTTATCCATCCTGCAATCGACTTTCACGCTACGGAATGTGCAAGCCCTTCTGATAACCCAGTCTCGGGGGGAACCCAACCATTCCAGTCACTATGAAATCAAAAGCAAATTTTCTCTTCAACACAACCGCTGTCTCAAATTCAGTTTTTCATATGTGTATTGAAAAAGTAAACTGCTACTTAATACGTGAGTTCAGAGAAGTTTATGCTACGGTCGCAGGTTCGAATCCTGCCTCGGGCATGGATGGGTGTGATGTCCTTAGGTTAGTTAGGTTTAAGTAGTTCTAAGTTCTAGGGGACTGATAACCACAGCAGTTGAGTCCCATAGTGCTCAGAGCCAGAGAAATTTATGGGGAGGCTACATCAAACGACACGGTGAGGCAAATATAATTGTTTGGTGATGAAGCGAGCTATCTGTAAATAATTCTTAGGCTAAGGTTTTGAATTTCTTTTGTAATATTTTTAGGGGAAGTAAAAAAGATACCAGATCATTTTGAAAATTCGTAAATGCTGTCTTGCGAGGTGACGCAATTATTAAGTCACTGGATTTGTGTTGTTGAAGAACATTGCACACTCCAGCAACGCTGATCTAGGTTTCCCGCAATATCGTGCTTCACTAATCGTGGATAGCGGGGCAGTTTTATCAAAACGGACAAGCCCGATTAGTTTTCCTTGCTCGTGTCTGAGTTTCTGATGATTGCGAAACCGACGACAAGTCAGACTATAAACTTCTTTCCGTAATTACACAGTCCAATCACATGAACGTTACCACCGACTACATTCGACGTCAACGTGTACTACCCTCTCAAAGATGTCTGTGGACGACATACACTACTGGCCATTAAAATTGCTACACCAAGAACAAATGTAGATGATAAACCGATATTCATTGGACAAATATATTATACTAGAACTGACATGTGATTACATTTTCACGAAATCTGGGTGCATAGATCCTGAGAAATCAGTACCCAGAACAACCACCTCTGGTCGTAATAACGGCCTTGATACACCTGGGCAGACGTCAATTGGAGTCAGATCTGAAGAATGTGCTGGCAAGGGCAGCAGTCGGACATTTTCTGTATCCAGAAAGGCTCGTCGGCACCTGCAACATGCGGTCGTGCATTTCCTACTGAAATGTAGGGTGTCGCAGGGATCGAATGAAGGGTAGAGCCACGGGTCGTAACACAGCTGAAACGTAACGTCCACTGTTCAAAGTGCCGTCAATGCGAACAAGAGGTGACCGACACGTGTAACCAATGGCACCCCATACCATCATGCCAGTATGGCGATGTCGAATACACGCTTCCAATGTGCGTTCACCGCGAAGTCGCCATACACGGATGCGACCATCACGATGCTGTGAACAGAACCTGATTCATCCGAAAAGACATTTTGCCATTCGTGCACCCAGGTTCGTCGTTGACTACACCATAACAGGCTGTCCTGTCTGTGATGCACCGTCAAGGGCAACCGCAGCCATGGTCTCCGAGCTGATAGTCCTTGCTGCTGCAAACGTCGTCGAACTGTTCGTGCAGATAGTTGTTGTCTTGCAAACGTCCCCATGTGTTAACTCAGGGATCGAGACGTGGCTGCACGATCCGTTACAGCCATGCGGATAAGATGCCTGTCATCTCGACTGCTAGTGATACGAGGCCGTTGGGATCCAGCACGGCTTTCTGTATTACGCTACTGAACCCATCGATTCCATATTCAGCTAACAGTCATTGGATCTTGACCAATGCGAGCAGCAATCTCACGATACGATAAACAGCAATCGCGATAGGCTACAATCCTTACACGAGGCATCACAACAACGTTTCACCAGGTAATGCCGGCCAACTCATGTTTGTGTATGAGAAATCGGTTGTAAACTTTCCTGATGTCAGCACGTTGTAGGTGTCGCCAGCGGCGCCAACCTTGTGTGAATGCTCTGAAAAGCTAATCATTTGCATATCACAGCATCTTCTTCCTGTCGGTTAAATTTCGGTTCTGTAGCACGTCATCTTCGTGGTGTAGCAATTGTAATGGCCAGTAGTGTATAATGCGCGTCGGAGGGACGCGTAAATAGTGCAGTCGTTGACTTAAGGCAGAAACGGAGCGATTTACCTGTTTTCGAAAAGGGCATCATCACTGGCTTTTAGGCTAAAAGTGGAAGCATTTCCGAAACGGGTAAGTTTGTAAATATTTTGCGTGCCGCCGTGGTTGAAGTATACAGTGCGTGGGAAAACTGCTCTATCCAAAACGGGCGCCGAGGCAACGGTGGTGCACAATGGGCCGTAGATGACAGGGGCGAACGACTGTTGCGGAGATGTGTACGGGTGAATAGATGTGCAACTGTTGAGCAACTGACCGGCACTACCAACAATGTCTCCTCAACGATCGTGCCGCGGACGATGCTTCGAATGGGTCTCCGCAACAGGCGCCTGGTCCATGCATCCATACTAATTGCAGTTCACCGGTGACAAACGCTATAATTTGCACGCCAGTACCACAACTGAAAGTCAACCGAGTGGTGATGTTGGCTTTTCAGATGAATCGCGTTTTATGCCGCATCGGACGGATGGCCGTTCGCGTCTAGGGCGTGAAGCGTCTCAATGCAAACATCCTGTAGCAGTTGTGCTCTAGAAAACATTTTCGTGGCATTTCCTGAGTGACCTCATCATTCTGTAAGACACAGTGGATGAGCAGAAGTGTGCATCTGTCGTTGCGGACCACTCCACCCCTACATGCAGTCTGTTTTTCCTCAACACGATGGCATCTACCAGTAGGACGAAATGTCGCACAACTCGTGTTGTGAGTGTTTCATAGAGAAGCAGGATGAGTTTACCGTGTTCCAATGACCGCTAGACTCCCCGGATAGAAACCCAATCGAGGGGTTGTGGGACCACCTCTATCGAGCTGTTCGCACCATGGTACCTCAACCGAGGAACCTAGCGCAGTTGGGGACGGCTTGGAGTCGGCATGCCTTTTCTTGCACGACAGCAGTGGTCCGCGCTGCAAAAGGTTATTATTCAGGCTTTTTACAGGTGATCGCCTTATTGTGACTGGAGAATGTTGTAACACCCCACCCGTCACTTACCTGGTTTTGGCGTGTGTTCACCTCAGCTAATTGACTAATAGATCAACAGAGAGTGCAAAACTGCCGCTATATCCGATAACGCAAAGAAAGTAATAAGGCCCTGTGACTCCTGATTGAACTGCGGTGGCAGTGTTGACATTAATTGATTCAGAATTGATCACTTTTAATTAAAAAGGGGTGCACATTGATGTTATAGTCAGCTATTGAACACCAGATGCAAATGTTGAACATAAAATTAATTAAGAAAGTGACTTGGGATTTCAACTACTTAATTGAAAACAGATGCAGTCGATTAGCACATATTTATTTCAACTCCCGATGTTCCATCATCACATTACATGACTCTCCTATCAGGCAGTGGTAATAAATTGCATTTACGTGGAGTAAAGCGCGATAAATCAAAATTAATTCCTATCGACTGACCCAGGCGTAATGCGAAGTGCGAGAGGAATTCACCAATACAAGGCCCATGAAATCCTCGTGGAAACTTTGCCGACATGATCCAACAAATTAATGTGGCCTGATTCAAGCTGGAGCGAGTGCAATATCACTGAATTCAGCGTCGTGGGGCGGCGTCGTTGTGAGGACGTGCTGCAAGGCTGCGCTCTTCTATTCACTCCTCGCTATCTTGCTCAGTACATAGCTGAACCAAAACTTTCTATCTCCAAGCTCAATCGTTCCATTTGCAAAGTCCTAAACCGCAGAGATGCTCACTCTTTCTCAGGCAAGCAAAGAACACCACGTCCGCACTCTAGGCAAGCTGGGAACAGAACACCCCTACGGAGACTTCTCGCAGTCTGATCTTCACCTCGGTTTTCCCTCCAGCAAAATCACTTACGCCATTGCAACACAAGTCGCGTTAATTATGCGTCTCTTCCCAGCGCCGACCAATGCCTGCTATGGGGAGTGAACAAATTCCCACAAAATTTCCCTTCCTCTCAACTTCTGCTATTTAGCTCCTCCCAGGCTACCCATCAAGGTTAGCGTCTGCACAAAACACCAGTTTTGCCGGAATTCTGACTGCCAGCAGAGTACTTCAGATTCCTCGGTCCTACGTTCCCATTGGCGGCCGACGTATTTCATGCTGTCGCTCTTCACCTGATTTACTTCAGGCTCTGCGGACCGTGAATTCAGCGTGAAGTTGCTATAGTCATGAACACGCATATTTTGGCCTCTGTTGACCGCTCCACTTTAGCTTTGCGCGGCTTTCTCGCATGTTTCACTGAAAACGGGATGACGGACATTTATCAACAGGCGTACAAGTTCTCCGTCTGCTTTCCAGTACACCAGCATGGGGTCAACCACCCACTCACTGTCACTCATTTTAAGGCAGCTGGAGGCTGCGCCCTGTTACCACTTCCTCAGAGCTTGAGTAGCCATAAGCTGCCTATTGTCGCTTCCCCTCGCCGCTCTCCAGCCGGCCACGTTCATCTCTGAATACTTCCCTGGGATAAACTAGCCCTCAGTAAATCGACGCGTTTCCACAAAGTTCTCATGTCGTGTGAATTACTTTACATCACCCGACATTAATTATTCCAATACGTCCATACTATACCCTCTACAAGATGCATTGTGCCTTGTCAGTCATTTTTGTTGAGCCCTACTGTTCGCTCAACGTGAGTTAGGTGATCTTTAATGACTTCATGTAAGGGGCATAGTTCTTGCCATCTTACAATGTATTACCGTAAGTATCTGCTCACATAGATGAAGTGCTTGAGGCTGCACACTAGCAAATTATGTAGACGCCAACTCATAGTGACATAACACTGTGACAGGTTTACAACTCTTGTCATTGTCTGAGAAAGCGGCTGCAGTGTATAATAAGAGACACGATTTTTAATTCATCCCTCCGTGCTTTTTTGTGGGTCATCGGCGTGGAATCGGTTGCGGGACAGGTGCGACATTGGCAGGTGCGGGGGCGTGCGGCGGTGCCTCCTCGCGACCGTAATCCATATTCAGCAGCTTTGTTTTGAATTCGTTAACGGACCCGCAAAGGCAGACAAATGACTCCAATTACAGGGCGATATGCCGCATCCACAGCACGCTAATCCCCTGTAATTTGATCCAGATACCAGGTGGACAATAATCGGCGAAATTAATTACGGAAAACGGCCACTTCATAAGAAATTCTATTTCTGTCCTGAGAGCCGGATTTGAATAACGCGTTCGTGATTGTAATTGAATCCTCGTGCCGCGGTCCTGCGTCCCCTACCCACACCCCGGCCGGCCCTGTCGGCCCGCCCCCGAGCGGCCTAAAGCTGCAGCGCCGAACGTTTTAATTGGAAGGCAAATTTTCAGGTTTAATTCCGGCGCGCCGACTAATTACCGGCAGACTTGCCGCTTAGCGGTGCATTATGCGCCCGCTAACCGATGGGCGCGCACCGGGCGTCACAACAGCCGCCAGGGTCACGCAAATATTTACGTCGTGCGCTTCTCAAAGGGAGCGCCAACCGGCGCTGACCTATTTCCCGTACCCAGGCGTGTCGTCACAAATTGCACTACATTGACCCTTTAATGACCAGCATTGAGGAGATTCCGGGCAGCAAGATCAGCACAACGCTGGGACCTGACCAACGCCTCACAGAAACCTGTGACGAAATGGGCAGCATACGAAACTTTGACTGGAAATTGACTGAATATGTAAAATTTCGGTGTAACGATCTTTGAGATGAGGCATAATCGGGAAACTGTCTTACTGAAGAAGAAACCTGATTCACTAGTACTATAACAACACACTCATCTATATCTACATGGATACTCTGCAAATCACATTTAAGTGCCTGATAGAGCGTTCATCGAACCACCTTCACAGTTCTCTATTATTCCAATCTCGTATAGCGCGCGGTAAGAATGAACATCTATACCTTTCCGTACGAGCTCTGATTTCCCTTATTTTATCGTGGTGATCGTTCCTCCCTATGTAGGTCGGTGTCAACAAAATATTTTCGCATTCGGAGGAGATAGATGGTGATTGGAATTTAATGAGAAGATTCCGTCGCAACGGAAAACGCCTTTCTTTTAATAATTTCCAGACCAAATCCTGTATCATTTCTGTGACACTCTCTCACATATTTTGCGATAATACAAAACGTGCTGCCTTTCTTTGAACTTTTTCGAGGTACTCCGTCAGTCCTATCTGGTAAGGATCCCACACCACGCAGCAGTATTCTAAAAGAGGATGGACAAGCGTAGTGTAGGCAGTCTCCTTAGTAGGTCTGTTACATTTTCGAAGTGTCCTGCCAATAAAACGCAGCCTCTGGTTAGCCTTCCCCACAACTCTTGAATGTTGGTGTGACCTGTGCAACTTTCCAGTCCTTGGGTACGGATCTTTCGTCGAGCGAACGGTTGTATATGATTGTTAAGTAGGGAGCTAATGCATCAGCATACTCGGAAAGGAACCTAATTGGTATACAGTCTGGACCAGAAGACTTGCTTTTATTAAGTGATTTGAGTTGTTTCACAACTCCGAGGATATTTACTTCTACGTTACTCATGTTGGCAGCTGTTCTCGATTCGAATTTTGAAATATTTACTTCGTATTATTTTGTGAAGGCATTTCGGAAGACTGTGTTTAGTAACTCTGGTTTGGCAGCACAGTCTTCGATAGTATCTCCATTGCTATCGCGCAGAGAGGGCGCTGATTGTTTCTTGCCGCTAACATACTTCACATACGATTTTCTGCCAGGTTTAGAGACAAAGTTTCGTTGTGGAAACTGTTATAGGCATCTCGCATTTTTTTAACTCCGCGCTAAATTTCGAGCTTCTGTATAGGATTGCCAGTCTTGGGGACTTTGCGTCTGTTTAAATTTGGCATGTTTGTTTCGTTGATTCTGCATCAGTGTTCTAACCCGTTTTGTGTACCAAGGAGGATCAGCTCCGTCGTTTGTTAGTTTCTTTGGTATAAATCTTTCAATTGCTGCCGATACTATTACTTTGAATTTAAGCCACATCTGGTCTACACTTACATTATTAATTTGGAAAGAGTGGAGACTGTCTCTCGGGAAGGCGTCAAGTGAATTTTTATCTGCTTTTTTGAATAGGTATATTTTTCGAGGATTTGGGAATTGCAATATTCAGTCTCGCTACAACAACCCTGTGTTCACTAATCCCTAATCGGTTTTGATGCTCGTTATGAACTCAGGATTATTTGTTGCTAAGATTCTACTAAATACTTCGTGTAAATACGAGACTTAATATGTTTGCTTATAAGAACTGGAAAATATGCACTTAAGTATAAGGAAGGACAAAGACAGCAAGAAGCTGAACATTACTCGAATGTTGAAAACATTTTGTTCAAAGTAATAGACGTATGAAAGAAACTAGCTCGCTAAATTGGTTCATCTCTCACATTTGAGAAATTGAATTTAACTTAAAAGTGATTTACACGACTCAAAAGTTGTTTGAATTTGTAGAAAGTGGTTTAAAGACTCGTGAAACAAGGACTGTCCATCCGGACAGGCCTCGGAAGGCCCAACAGTGCCGATGGACCGCAGTGTCATCCTCAGCCGACGGGCGTCCTTGGACGCGGATGAGAAGGGGCACTTGGCCAGCACACCGCTCTGCCAGACATTCACAGGAGCCGCTGCTTCCCAATCAAGTGGCCTCACAAGGACATCGTGGAGCAAACACTGTGTGAATCAGGATGTCACAAAGAGAAAGAACACTGTTGCTGTAAAATTTTCATACTTTTAACATTTAATTTTGTCTTGAGGCGCTCGAGCAAATTAAAAAGAAAAAGTATGCATCTAAGCAAATTCTATTTTTTTTTTCTTTGTGACAACGTGTTTTAGTGGGCAGAATGATCAACTCGAATAACTTCACTGCCATAGTCGATGTACTCTTCTATGTCGGCGAACTGCATAAGGCGAGCTCCGTTCTCGATAGGCGTACTCATGAAAGCTGGCATCTCGGACTCGGTAAAAGATACTTGTAGCTTTCTGGTGGGGTACAGTGCGTGAGGAGTGCTGTGTTTGTGATTGTAGTGGCGACGGGCGAAAAAGGTGGGTGTGCACTGACTATTCGTAATGTCCAAATAGTGTTATGATGCCCAATTACAAGATGATTTTTGAGTAGAATTTCAAAAAAGTAGAATCAATAGAAGAATATTGGTGATTTTTTAAATATTCAACCACTTACCACTTTTTTTCGAGGAAGGCAGTGAACAATGGAACTGCCGAGCACAACAACCCGAACTGAAGGACAAGAGTCCGACAGAAATGCCACGCCGCCACATGCTATGAAACGCTAAGAAAACGTTCGAATTTGACTTACAGAGGCGTTCAAATTATAAGGCTAACCGATTATTTTTGATACTCTTAAGTTTTTTTATTTACAATTTTTTACTAATTTTTTTTTTATTTACATTTTTTAATATTCAGTTTGTACAGAAACCAGATAGCAGTTATAAGAGTCGGGGTTCATGAAAGGGAAGCAGTGGTTGGGAAGGGAGTGAGACAGCGTTGTAGCCTATCCCCGATGCTATTCAATTTGTGTATTGAGCAAGCAGTAAAGGAAACAAAAGAAAAATTCGGAATAGGAGTTAAAATCCATGGAGAAGAAATAAAAGCTTTGAGGTTCGCCGATGACATTGTAACTCTGTCAGAGACAGCAAAGGACCTGGAAGAGCAGCTGAACGGAATGGACATGGTCTTGAAAGGAGGATATAAGATGAACATCAACAAAAGCAAAACGAGGATAATGGAATGTAGTCGAAATAAATCGGATGATCTGAGGTTATTAGATTAGGGAATGAGACACTTAAAGTAGTAAAGGAGTTTCGCTATTTGGGGAGCAAAAGACTGATGATGGTCGAAGTAGAGAGGATATAAAATGTAGACTGGCAATGGCAAGGAAAGCGTTTCTGAAGAAGAGAAATTTGTTAACATCGAGTATAGATTTAAGTGTAGTTGTATGGAGTGTGGCTATGTATGGAAGTGAAACGTGGACGATAAATACTTTGGATAAGAAGAGAATAGAACTGTCGAAATGCGGTGCTACAGAAGAATGCTGAAGACTGGATGGCTAGATCACATAACTAATGAGGAGGTATTGAACAGGATTGGGGAGAAGAGGAGTTTGTGGCACAACTTGACAAGAAGAAGGAATCGGTTGGTAGGACATGTTCTGAGGCATCTAGGGATCACCAGTTTAGTACTGGAGGGCAGTGTGGAGGTAAAAATCGTAGAGGGAGACCAAGTGGTGAATACCAGATACAGAAGGATGTAGGTTGCAGTAGGTACTGAGAGACGAAGAAGCACAGGATAGAGAAGCACGGAGAGCTGCATCAAACCAGTCTCTGGACTGAAGACTACAACAACAACAAGTTTTCTGGTGTAAAAATAGGAGAGGAAAGCGTAATAATTGATTTGTTTTAATGGTTTGATTAATGCTACGAAATTTCGCTTCCCAACATCTCACGGATCACTGCATTTTTCGTAGTTGGTAACATTTGTCATTTTCCCTCCAAATCGTGTTGGTGTTAGTTTTCTGTGAACATGGTTTGAAACTGTGTTTATAGTAAAAGTTTTATGTTTCTGTGGTGTCCTTCAGCTACATCAACTTCTTGCTACATTAAGGAGACATTATATAGCTTGTGAACTTGCATGTTGTTAGCTACAAGAATAAATCTTGGAGTTTCCAAAGAAAGTGAGGTTATGGGAAAGACAAAAGGTGTTTCACCTCGAAAACTTTCGGCTGTGGCAGCACTTCTTGCAGAAAATCGTTATACACAGCTAGAAATTGCTGACAGAATGAGAATACCGCAGAAAACTGTTAGCAGAATCAAACTTTCAATGCAGAAAGGTGGTGAATACAAGCCAAACAGGAAAGAAAAATGTAGACGTAAAAGAAAAATCAGTCCTAGAACAATGAGAAGACTTACAAATATGACAACAATGAACCGTAAACTTACTTCTACAGACAATGAGAAGACTTACAAACATGACAACAATGAACTGTAAACTTACTTCTACAGACATGAGCCATCAGCTGAAAGGTTTGGGTGTTGAAGTTCCACTTGTCACAGAGCGGAAGAGGCTGTTTGAATGTGGTTTGAAGGTATGCTGACCAAGGAAAAACCAGAAATTCACACCCGCCACAAAAACTAAAAGATTTCAGTGGGCCAAATAACTTCAGGAGTGGACTGGTGTGGACTGGGCTAAGGTGTGTGCAGGGATATGGTAAATTAAGTGAGTCTGATCTCTAAAGTTAGGAGTTTTGGCTTCAAATTGTGATGTTTTATTGATACTAAAGAAATGTACATTTGAATTTTGGGAGTGCTGAGGTCTCCTTTGCTACTATTCCCAACTTTTCTAACTTGCAATTTTGTACATATGCTTCAGGTATGCTTCAGTGATGAATCTATATCCACTGTTTTAGAAGTATTTTCGTCGCAGACCTGGAGAACAGTTCAGAACTGAGTGTGTGCAGCAATGTGTGAAGCATCCAACTTCTTTTATGGTCTGAAGTGTGATTTCTGCGAAAGGTCCTGACAGATTACACATTGTTGAAGGGACAATGAGGCAAGAACAATATAAAGAAATCATTGAAAAGGAACTTTTTCTCCAAATAAATGAGTGGTTTCCCAATAAAGATGGCATTTTTATGCATGATGGGGCACATTGCCACAAATCCAAAAGCGTTTTTCCAAGTACTTGGAAAAATAGCTATTGAAAGTGTTGCCCTGGCCAGGAAGTAGCCCTGATATGAACCCAATTGAAAATGTATGAGCTGTTGTGAAACAGCGGACAAGGAAATTTACAATAACAACCAAATAAGATCTCATGGAGGAACTAGAGGAAATTTGGTGCCATGACAATGATATTAAAATGTCATGTTAATAAAAAACTATGCCAAACAGGATAAAATGTTGATTAAGAACAAAGACATGCATACAAATATATTCTGTATGTGGATGTAAATGTGTAACAATTGTAAAGCATTGCAAAAAATGTCCTTACTCTAATAATTTGAACACTGAAAGTGTCAAGCAAGCAGAATTACGTATGGTAGGCCTGTATCAGTTCTCTTGTCACTTTGGTGACACTAAATTGTTTTCTCGACAGGGTATGCAGCAATAACCTCTGGTTCAGCAATGTCTGAATAGCGGCGTTGGCTACGAAGGTAGTTGCTTCGACACATATGTTAAAGGAGGAAAGGAATGATTACAAATGCGTCATGCCTGAGCAAATACGTCCTGAATGAGTGCTCCTCCGCAGCGAGGGAGGAGCGCTGCCTTGTGGTGGGGAAATAATATGACCGGTACGAATAACAAACTATCAGAATCGTCCAAAGTTAATTTGCATGGTTAAACGTATTGTTTGGTCCGCGTATCTTATCAAAATATTTATCATTTTGATTTCCAGCTCCTTGTATTGGCCGTGTTTGCAGTTAAAATTGTTGGATGTGAGATCCGCCAGTTATACAAAACACCGTTTTTTCTCAGTACCCAAACACGTTTCAGCACCACTGTGCTATCATCAGCGGGTTTTCGCTTTTATTTACTCTGCAATATGAACATTTTTGTTAAATTATTATAAAATTATGTTCATCTTTAGTTCAAACAACAGATCGTTTCCTTTTGTAAATACCTTTGCATTTGGAGTGATGAATTTTCTGGATCACTTGTGATGATTACTACAGGTAGCTTGTCATCTGAAAGCAAACTATGATGATGAGAAAACTTTTTTGCTGGGAGTTCACCTATCTTATAGAATGTAATGTAGTTTGTCGCAATGTTTGCGCATCTATATTCGTTTTACTTACGTTTTCGTGTGGGAAGCGCTTCCATTCTCCGCATCATGCTGAGGTATATGATGCACACGTAACTATAACAAGTATTTTCCACAAATAACGTAGTAAACACTTTTCACTTCAGTAAAACACAGTGTGATTGTGGTTTGTTGTGTGTCACAACCCAGTCAGTGTTCATTTGTTCACAAGAGATTTCGGCGCCAAATTTGAATTTTGTTTGCATTTTATCTTTGTGTATGAGTGTGTGTGTGTGTGTGTGTGTGTGTGTGTGTGTGTGTGTGTGTGTGTGTGTGTGTTGCTGTGCGGTTCTTAGCCGTGTGTGTTGTCTTTTATATGGTATTCCTTTTGTGTGTAAATGGTGCGTCTTTTCAGATTTTCGTGTACATTTTTTCGTCTGTGTATGTGTGTGTGTGTGTAGACTTTATCTGTTTGTGGTGTTTTTATTTGTAAGGTTCCTTTAATGTGTTAAATAGTGTGCCCTTGCAGAGTGTAGTGTATTCGTTTAAGACCTGCTTTCCTTCTGCTATTGCCTTCTGTATATGGAAGTTTTCCTCAATGGTCAGTTTGCTGTATATGCTGTGGCTGGGTTTTAGTATTCTTAAGTCTGTTTCTATTGTGGTTGTGTGGTGATTGTTGGCTACAAGGTGGTCACCAAATGTACTATGAGAGCAACTGCTTTTTAAAGCTCTGAAATGTTCTGAATATCTTGTTTTGAAGTTTCTGCATGTTTGTCCTATGTACACTAACTGGTAAGTGTTGCATGAGAGTTTATATATTCCTGATCTGTTAAATTTATCCATGGGTGTTTCTTGTGGTCTGATCTTTTTCTGTGTTGTGTTCTCTGTTCTGTATCTCATTTGGAGTCCCTATTTCTTTAATAAGTTGCCTATTCTGCGAACAATCTTGTTATTGTAGGTGAGTACGTGCCATTTCGTTCTGTGTTTGTGTTGTTGCTCTGTTGTGTCTTGTGTGTCGTCATTGTTTGTGTTTTGTGTTGCTATGTGCTGGGTGAGGATTTTTGTGTGTGTGGTATGTTCGTTTTTGTACTGTTTGCACATTTTTTGATTTAACTTGTCTACCATATGGGTAGTATAACCAAATCCAGAAAATTCATGCACACCAAATGTAAAGGTATTTACATAAAGAAACGATCTGTTGTTTGAACTAAAGATGCACACAATTTTATAATCATTTAACAAAAATGTTCACATTGCAGAATAAACAAAAACGAAAACCCACTGACAATGGCATAGTGGTGTCGAAACATCTTTGGCTACTGAGAAAAAACCGTGTTTTGCATAACTGGCGGAGCTCAGATGCAACAATCTTATTAATAAGTGAAACAGTTCGCATAACAAGTCGTTTGATTCGCAGCCTGCATGTTGTACACTACAATTCTGCTACGACTGACGAGTAACAAACAGTGCACAAAACAAATGCAAGTGTCTGATTCAAAATTCGTTGCACCACGAAAAGCGTATATTAATACAGCAGTGACTTGTAATAGCTACCATTATACAGGGTGTTTATAATTATACAAAAGTAATCATTAATTGTGAAAAGGGTAAGTACCTTACAGCTCTGAACGCAGTTTATCTTCAAATTTTTATTCCCGCTTACCACTGTTGGTTCCCGACGTTTCTGCTAGGCGGTATGTGCGAATGAGTTATTCCAACAGTCACCATGGAGTCGCATACCTGTGCAGAATATACACAGTAATGTCCACGGTTGCATAACTCCAAATCCCCTACAAATCAGGTCTAAATATCGCAAGTCGCTATCTCAAAGACGACAAACTGTTATTAACTGGCAGAATGGTTGGGCTGTGTATCACATAGGACGCCAGTCTGGGTCGGCCAGCAATCTCTGAAGCAGCAATTGAACAAGTTCGCCAGTCTCACATCCGTAGTCCGGGCAAATCAACGAGATGGGACAGCCTCGAATTTAATATGCCTAGTGTTTCAGTGTGGAGGTTTAAAAGAAACGGCTGTCATTAAACCCTGAAAACTGGAATAGTTGCAAGCTTTAAGGGAATGTGACAAAGAAAAACAAGGTGAGTGCAAAATATTTAACAAAATGCATATTGAAGATGATTTTCTTAACAAAATTGTGGTCAGCGACGAAGCCACTTTCCGTACCTGAGGTTTCTTCCTCCATTTCCGGGAAATATGGACGAGCTGCGAGAATGGATAACGCAAGCAACTGCCACTATACATCAAGACTTGCTTCATAGAATTTGTCAGGGAAATGATTGTAGGTGGGGCATTTGTCGTGTTGCAAAAATTGCCCACATTCAACATTTGTAAATAAAATATGAAGATACACTGCATTCAGTGCTCTTAAACATTTTTGTAAGTTATTTACTTTTTTAACAATTAAAGGGTACTTTGGTATTACCCATTTATGAACACCCTTACAAAACACCTGTAAGCGTTCGATTCAAAATTAGTCGCTCCGCAGATTGTCATTTAATTCACAGAGTGGCGCAATCTGCATATTAATTCAACTGCGACCACTAGTAGCAACCAGTGCAAGAAGTACACGAGAATCCATAAACCACAATTCACTGGGCGGTACATAACAGTGTCATTAAAATGTCTTTCACACTGTACATGGTACTTTACATGTCAATTCAGCGAACAGTAACCAGAGTACAGGTCACGAGCAAATGTTCAAATCACAGTTGCTCCCACCTCGAAAAACCAAGTACTTAAAAGGGGTGCTCTCATCTCACAGTATGTGCCTGATCTTCAGGTAACAGCTCAAGTAAGATAAGCGTACTACGATGAAGATATAAACATATCATTCTGTACTTAACATTTGCATAAAGGCAAATTCTATTAGGAGGTGATGTTTCATTCACCAAGCCTTGCGCCTTCTAGACTACAACCAGTTTTCAAACTTCTGTCCAGTCTGCTTAGCGCTTCGCATAGCGACCTATCGATACATTACAAAGTTCTTCTCGTCACTCATAAATTACATAAATTAAAGTCGTTTAAATTTTTCACGTGAATATACAATTTTATGAGCTAAATAACAAGCTATTAAATGTGTAAGCCTACAACTGCATAAAATGGAGGATAATATTTCCATAGAGGCATATTGCAGTTACAAAACGTGTATAGAAGGAAACAATAAACATAACACACACTTCTGCAATTGCGTCGTGGATGTGAAAGGGAAAGAAAAAGGAAGACTGAGGAATTAACAGAAAAATGCTCCTGTTGGACCACAAAAAATGCGAAAATGCTCCTCTTTGTTTAAAAGATTCTTACTGAGAAGTGGGATTCCATTTGTCTCATTCTATGTTCCTCAGCACCGCCTCACACTGAATCTTACACGTTTATTTAACGTGTACTAGTAGGGTAACTTTAAAACTCTGTCTCTGGGAAACAGATAAAGACATGAAGAAAATGTTCAAGTTTGTTCGGGTTCGGGATCTTAGGAATATATCGGAAAAATTATTTCGTTTGCTGTGCACAGCCGTCTCGTAATGCGCCGCTGGGTTTTGGTACCCAACAAACAAGTTTTTGAGGTGTTTCTCAATAACGGATAAATAATTTTATGAACGGCGAGATATCTCTTCTAGATAAATGCCTAAAGAATATACCGTTGAAGTTTAGCGGTTTGTTATGGTTATTTATTATTTAGCTTTCTCCTCATGGTGGATTTTACGAGTACAAGTACGTTCAAGAACATTTTCGAAGTTGTTCGGGATCGGGATCTTAGGAATATCTCGTAAAAATTTTAGCCATTTACTGTGCATAGCCATCTTGGAATCCTCTGTTTGGTTTTGGATCGCTGGCGACGGTGAAAATACAGTATAAGCACCCCATTTTATGGAGTTTTCCGAGGAACCGGCCGTGAACTAATGGCGCCTCCTTAAGTTCCTTCAAACCCACCGTAGACCAAATCATAAGGAGAAAGAACCAACCCATTTTCTCCACTTCCCTAAGTAGGAGGAAGTTTGTAATGTTTACACTTTGCCCATGCGCTATAGGATGGTGACACTAAGACGAACCTTCTGTTGGACATACAAATGGTCCCTAGCCCAAGGGATATCCAAAAAACTTGACCCTGCCTATTTATCACCTAGCAGAACCCGTCGTGAGAGAACCGGAATATCCCGTTTTTACGGGTGGCATTTTGGAACGTAGAAGGTACACGTGCTGTTGCGTGCTTACGTATTTATATCGGGTTGTGGTAGTGTCTCCATAAACTGACGATTGATCAGAAGCGAGGATAGAAAACCACAGATGGAAAAATAGAACATAAACACCGCGGTGAAAGGAGATAGATAAACGCTGTTGGGGCACAATCTGAGCTACATAGCGAAGGAAAAAGAAAAGGAGGCGGCTGTAGCTCTAACACTACCGCCCCAGTGTTCCATTCAAAAGTCGTTATTGTATAATTTGATTAGCATAAACCGCACTTCTTCAGCTAGTAAAACAGCCGTTTAAATGCTCAACTAGATGTTGGCGGAAACAGCAGCGAAGAAAAACATTTCTGAAATGGTTATTACAATGAGTAGAAAAGTTTTAATACCTTCTTTCGTCGATATATTTGTCTTCTTGTTGTCTAGGCGATGGTGTTAAGGTCCAGGTTTTTTAAGCGTAAGTGAAGATACTTCTTCAAGTTTTCTTGACATTGTGGATTATTTTCCATGCACGAATGGCAAAAAATTGAATTCACGCATCATCTTTCTGCTCATCTTACCAACTCCCAGAGATTTCACAATAAACACTGTCCTTAAATTAAGACGATTGCAAAACATTTCAGTTGCTTCTTCAATTAGAAATTATAGTTTTACATAGCGCACACTCTGTTCACGGTACCAAAACGAAACATACTAAGCAGCTTCTAAAACAGACTCTCCTACTCGGACCGAAACGAAGACTGCCTCACCTGAGAGCAAAACACAGACTACCTTATTTGAGATCGAAACTAAGAGTGTCTAACTTCTGGTGCATATCGAAATGGTATATTACAGCTTGGAGTTCTAAATTGTTCCAATTCCGATTATTGTACATACTTTTCTGAATAAATGAGTGAAACGTCACAGAGAAAACACAACTCTTGAGATTATCAAAATTGATAGAAATGAAAATAATTACATATTATACAAAAAATTCAGAAATACAGTTTTTGTAAGATTCGCGGAGAATGCCTCATTTTAATACTAATAAATATTTTGTATTTTCCTCCACATGGCTGATTATTATAAATAATTATAACCGTTCTTGGTTGAAATAACAATAGAAAGCCATGAGAAAATTTAGTAACTAAATATCTCAAACTGTGAAATACATGCCAATTATGGTGAAATGAAACAAATGGAATTTATTGGATAACAAAGTTGTTTAAAATCAAAGATAAACATAGTTTTCCAAATCATTACAGGGAACATGCAGAAAAGTAAAATTTAAATAAATATATTCATGCAATACAGTGACCCTGTGAGCTCCCGTTCTGAATATCAGACTTGTAATTTTAGGCAAAACGTAGCTGTAAAAAGATAGAATCGCAGATTTCGTCAGTCTTGCTGGTCTCGTAATCTACGACTGATCAAATGTGCCCGTAGTTCTGGTTCGTTATACAGGCCAACAAGGGCGGCAGAGATCAGAATGAATGTCGGGACAGACTGCAGCAGCATAAAGATGGAATGGCTTCACAGACGTGAGAAGATAAGCTTCCAGAGGAATTACGTCAACCAGAAGACAGAAGACGAACAACAGCAACAGACCGTTTTCGGGAAATGTTTGTTGAAGGCGTTGGTAGAGTATGGTGCCAGCCAGTTGTTCATAAAAGACAACAAAGAGACTCTTACACAACTGCAAGTAAGAACACTGGGATACTGGCAGACCGTAGGAGAAACAGGACCTGACATCACAAAAAATTATAGTGGTCCGTATAAACTGGTGCAATCATAGAAGAACTGTATCTCAATAAGGCACTCGATGAGGAAAGGAAGTACACAGGAAATAATGCGTCAGCCAAAAATGACTAAATTCATTCATGATTTAATAGTATCGAAAAATTACCAGAAGCACGGAATAAATCGATAGTAGCACAAATGCGTAAGAAAGGGAACACCAACGGTTCGATTTCCTACTGCTTTCGAGATATCCACTTAGGAGCACAACAGATAGATTATCAAGTGAGTTTTGTAACATGTTTTAGGCATGGAACGTGGTTCCACGATAGTGGAAGGCGGGACTTTGAAGACCAAGAAGATGACAATAACTAAGTATCTTCAAAGTGCGTGAAACCTCATTCACGAGCATTAGGTGGGGTAGATGTAAAGAACAAGGAGCTATGTAGCACTACACGAGAGTAGTAGTAGTAGTAACATCTTCATTCATCTGTAGATCTTTTTTTACAAGGATATACGGCATTTCAAAGTAGTTAGCAGTTTAGATCAATTTAAAATAAGCTAATACGTATACATATATATTTACAGACTTTTAGTTAGAAACAATTTTTAGATTTACTCCTGGCATACAATACTTTTTAAAAAATTATTTATTAAATAATGTAATGCCACACTGTTCACTCATATATCACAATCAGTCACTGCACACACTATACACACATTGTTTCATGACACTTCACTCACTACACACACATACACACACACACACACACACACACACACACACACACACACACACACACACACACATACATACACACATACACACACACGGTGATCTCTGGGCAATTTTCTTACTGAAACTTCCCATTTGGTATCATGAAAAACTGAGTCAGCATCCCTCCGTAATAAGTGAGATATTGAGCTCAGAAAGATGAAGAGGTGTTAGTATTGTGCTATGCATATCTTGGGCGTAAGTACTTCTAGAAAGGAAAAAAGAAGGAAGGGAAGGTGTTATGTGGAATATTGGATGTTTTATAATAATTATTATTATTATTTATTTGTATAATATTTTTATCAAACCCCTACTCTGTTTTATCTAATTCTTCAATGTATAAAATGTATTGCATAACAAGTACAATTAAGCTGCCTTTTTAAATAGTGTAGATATAAGAATGAAAAAAAAACGAGCATGGCGACAGTAATCATGTAACTTGATTGCGATGGATACCGCTGAAAAATAGAAGAGAAATAGAGGAATACTTACACATCAAAGTACTGTTGGTGAACAACAGAGAAGAGGTATCAGAACCGAGTAGACAGTTCTCAAGTATTGGAACTGCCATTGTCTTATAAAATTTTAACCTCGTTTCTTTTTTCGTTTTAGATTTTAGACATCTGTTTATTGTTCCACGTATAGTCCCAAATTTTGCTAATGTGTTCTCTATGTCTTCGTCGTACTGATATGTGACGTCACAAACTAAATAATCAAAATGTTTGATCTGTTAAATTGTTCTCTTGTTTATCACAATTTTTGGCCGAACAGGATGTTTCCCGTTGAAAGCCACTGATTCTGTCTTCTTTCGTAAAATCATCAAATGATACTCTTCACAAACATTACCTAATAAACGTATTCCCCCTTATAGCTCATCTTAATTATACGCCAGCAGTGTGACATATAAAAACAATTCAAGCGGAAATTCCCCCGTTGAAAATCTCCTTCCATTTCCGAATGCGTCATCTAAATAAATTTTAAAAAGTCTGAGTAAAATGCTACACTCTTGTCCTATCGCTGTGTTTGAGTTTATAGGCTGTTTTAGAGTGCTATTTCTATCCAGAGCTATAGTCGTTTGTTTGCACAAACTTTTAAAACGTTTATTAATTGATGTGCATAGTCTCTTTTCCTCATAATTTTCCACAGTTCTTTTATATCAACATTATCTAACGCCATAATTAAATCAATGAATACTAAATTGATTGCCTTATTGAACCAATGATTTGTTTCATTATAAATACTGCTCCTCCGAAATCCCATTTGCTCTTCAGCTAATAAACTCTCAACTACAAACTCTACCTTTTGTTCACTATGCTTGCATAAACTTTATATGCGGTGTGAAGTAATCTGTTTCCTCTATAGTTCTCTCAGAAATTGCGGTTTCGTTTGTCAAAAGGTGATATCGTCTTTTCTTGTGACAACGCTTCTGGAATAGTTTCCTTTTTCCAACACATATAAATAAATGTAGAAATCTATTTTGCACTTAGGTGCCTTCAGGTTTTAGCAGTTCAGTGTCTATACCACCCATAGCAGTAATTTTTCTGTTCTTTTGTAGAGTTGAGGATTTCTCTTAATTCATATGTACTTAAATCGTCTATACATCCTATTTCAGCTACAGCCTCAATATTTTGTATGGAGCACGTTTCTTCATATAAGCTTTCATAATGTGCTATCCATTTCTGTTGTTGGATGTTATTTATTTGAGCAACTTGTTTTTCTGCTTGATTTAGCATTTTCGTGGTTTCATAAACTATCATATGCCTTCCATGGATATCATCTTTTTCATTTACCATTTATGTACATGTCTTGTGATTTTGGATGATAGGGTTCACTACCTCAATCTGAAATCTACCATGGAATTACTTCTTTATCGCTGCTCGCTTCGTTCAGTCCATACCTCCAATCTCCAATAATTTGACAGTCTTTTTTCTCCTCTATTCTGTGGAAGTTGTTGTAGACAGAGTTGTATTCTTGCACTGCGGTTGGCCCTAGATATTACTCTGCCTAGTGTTATGGAAGACACGGCAGTGGACTAATTAGCGATTCAAGTCCTTTGACATTTGATGGAATTACATTCGCAGGCAATCATACATTTGTTCGCCGCCTGCAAAACGTGCTATCGCGCCTCCAGTGTCCAAACAACGAGAACCATGACTCAACGAAATAACGCCCGACGTAGTGGGTGCAGATCATGTAGCTCCGATGTATCCGTTCGTTATAGAAACGTCTACGTCGTTTCATCACACACGAAAGTGTCATTCTAGACACACTACACGACAGTCATATGACAATGGATCGTCCGTCCTATCTACTGTTATTAGAATTCAAGTTGCACACTAAAGGAAAAAGAGACTTACGTTGATGTCAAATTTACTACTTTTGTACAAATTGGTTGAAAACTGTTCGCTAAGTATTGAAGTGCGTATGGAGAGCTATATGCCATTGCAGTTGTGGTTTGGCCATTGATCCTTTACGTACTCTCATAACGGCAACCAGTGCTATGTTTATTTGTTTTTGAACTTAGTATAGTCTCTTCCACTGAAGCTTTATTTGTGTTAGGGCGGCATAAGGTAGCCTTAGAAATCACGGCCATGGCTCTGCATAGGCGCAGCCATAGCAGGAATTTTTATGCATTATCGTAGAGTATCACTGGTTTGTTTTTCTAGAATGTCGCACAATAGTTCAGGTAAAAAAATCAAGCCGGCCTTTCCATCACATGTAAATTACTATCACTGGACGATTGCCCTTTAATCAGGCAGGTATTCATACCCGAAATGGTCTTCGAAGCTAGACAGCACAAGAGTTGTAAGAATGTCTTATTTACTACCGTAATGATAGTCGCCTCTAAATTTCGTTTAAGAGACATAAGCCGGAATACATGTCCACAAAGCATTCTGCAAATCCACTCACAATATATCTTTTTACTCTTTTGTTATTTACTGAAGCCACCACAACACGAATTCAAGCGAGTCCTGTCACAGCCCACACAAAGAGCCGTATTGTTGGCTACATGACTGAGTCAGTCAGTTTCAGACGAGGGCTCAAGAGGATTATTTTCCAGCACTTAAAGTGTGTTATTCGTCTTGCAGTGTTCGTATACGTGAAAAATGCCGCGGGTCATCGTGGTTCGAATTTTATGGTAACCCCTTCCCATTTCATGGAAGAAACGAAAGTAAAACTGTTCTTACTCGTTAATTTTTCGTTGTACTGGTAACAAATATGTGTACAAAAGTAACCATTCGAATTCTTACTGTATCGCTGCTTATTGGCAATCGAGAATTCCTGGTGCAGTAATATATCACTCGATTACGTTCAACATTATGCGGCGTTTTGCAGTCTGTAGATGCCGCTGTGATTGCAGTATTTGGACAGAATTTATTGCCCAAAGGTCCATATCTATCATTACTTTGCCTGATTAATCATCATTCGTCGCAATGGAAGGAACAAATAAGATCAGTGATTTAAACAGAGTGACTTCTTAAACCATTTGGGCATTAGAGTGGACATTGATAGAATGGACATAGAACCTACGTAGCAACAGCCGGGAGTTACTGCATGTATATGTACAAAACGTAAACTTTACAACTCATGTAATTTTTATCCTTCGTCAATTATGGAACGAATATCACACATGTGTAAGGCGTAGAGTGTCTTCAAGAACGTAAAGAACTTCGTATACGACAGTGCGTTTCAGAAAGAGTTACGGGTTCTCAATGAAGGTAGAAACATGAGGTTAACTTTAACTTACGCATCGAAGTGATGTGTTTGCATTGGCATGAGCTGTAAGTTGCCTGTCCATGTGGCCACCGATAAGGGACACAAGGGCGTAACTAACTCGCTCGCTGGCTCGTCCTTCACTAAAGAAGTTTCGCGTTCTCCCTTGCAGTAGGTGTAACCGTGCGGCACGCGTTTCGCGGAGAGTCCCGCACTGACCTCCTACAATAGTTTCAAGACACTGGTTGTTTATGACTTCCTCAGTCGTATGATGCAGAATGAAACGATTCACACAGTAATTATAAGGTCGTAATTTAGATGTTAATGCAAGCTGTATTTACTTTTTATGTAGCTACTGATTTCTTACATGCCATACTGCATACATCACATACCTTCCGACGATTATAACTTTCATTCAGAAGGAATAAGTGCAATTAATACACCTGACACTGAAATTAAATTGAAAAATTATTCAGATGGAATTACACGTTTTGTTTTAAGATCGTAAATTAATTTTATTGAATTATTATCTGTAAATGTGATCTCTTTGTTTAAATGAACTAGGCGTTTTATTAAATGTTCCTCTGGGGAACTTCATCTAAATGTTGTGAATTAAATTAACTAGTCGCTTTGTTAAATGTTACACTGAGGAACTTCATCCAAATGTTGAGAACAAAGAGGCCTACTCAACTCAAACTGAGATAATGAAAAGAACGAAACTGCATATTGAAGATGAGATAATAGAGAATACAGGCGTTTTTGTACATACCAAAGAAAATCACTCCCTTATCTTTGTAGGATCTAACTAATTTTACAAAGAAAATGTCAGACGTTTATGAGTTGGATTCATGTATTCGAAGTTGAGACGCATGCCTCAGAAAACTACACTCCTGGAAATGGAAAAAAGAACACATTGACACCGGTGTGTCAGACCCACCATACTTGCTCCGGACACTGCGAGAGGGCTGTACAAGCAATGACCACACGCACGGCACAGCGGACACACCAGGAACCGCGGTGTTGGCCGTCGAATGGCGCTAGCTGCGCAGCATTTGTGCACCGCCGCCGTCAGTGTCAGCCAGTTTGCCGTGGCATACGGAACTCCATCGCAGTCTTTGGCACTGGTAGCATGCCGCGACAGCGTGGACGTGAACCGTATGTGCAGTTGACGGACTTTGAGCGAGGGCGTATAGTGGGCATGCGGGAGGCCGGGTGGACGTACCGCCGAACTGCTCAACACGTGCGGCGTGAGGTCTCCA
The DNA here is from genome assembly GCF_023897955.1 of Schistocerca gregaria. Taxonomy (NCBI): domain Eukaryota; kingdom Metazoa; phylum Arthropoda; class Insecta; order Orthoptera; family Acrididae; genus Schistocerca; species Schistocerca gregaria. The sequence goes on from NC_064923.1 coordinate 547,549,106, forward strand.
CAGTACATCGATGTTGTCGCCAGTGGTCGGCGGAAGGTGCACGTGCCCGTCGACCTGGGACCGGACCGCAGCGACGCACGGATGCACTCCAAGACCGTAGCATCTTACGCAGTGCCGTAGGGGACCGCACCGCCACTTCCCAGCAAATTAGGGACACTGTTGCTCCTGGGGTATCGGCGAGGACCATTCGCAACCGTCCCCATGAAGCTGGGCTACGGTCCCGCACACCGTTAGGCCGTCTTCCGCTCACGCCCCAACATCGTGCAGCCCGCCTCCAGTGGAGTCGCGACAGGCGTGAATGGAGGGACGAATGGAGACGTGTCGTCTTCAGCGATGAGAGTCGCTTCTGCCTTGGTGCCAATGATGGTCGTATGCGTGTTTGGCGCCGTGCAGGTGAGCGCCACAATCAGGACTGCATACGACCAAGGCACACAGGGCCAACACCCGGCATCATGGTGTGGGGAGCGATCTCCTAGACTGACCGTACACCTCTGGTGATCGTCGAGGGGACACCGAATAGTGCACGGTACATCCAAACCGTCATCGAACCCATCGTTCTACCATTCCTAGACCGGCAAGGGAACTTGCTGTTCCAACAGGACAATGCACTTCCGCATGTATCCCGTGCCACCCAACGTGCTCTAGAAGGTGTAAGTCAACTACTCTGGCCAGCAAGATCTTTGGATCTGTCCCCCATTGAGCACGTTTGGCACTGGATGAAGCATCGTCTCACGCTGTCTGCACGTCCAGCACGAACGCTGGTCCAACTGAGGCGCCAGGTGGAAATGGCATGGCAAGCCGTTCCACAGGACTACATCCAGCATCTCTACGATCGTCTCCATGGGAGAATAGCAGCCTGCATGTCAGCGAAAGGTGGATATACACTGTACTAGTGCCGACATTGTGCATGCTCTGTTGCCTGTGTCTATGTGCCTGTGGTTCTGTCAGTGTGATCATGTGATGTATCTGACCCCAGGAATGTGTCAATAAAGTTTCCCCTTCCTGGGACAATGAATTCACGGTGTTCTTATTTCAATTTCCAGGAGTGTATTTTCATGCCTATAAGAGGAATGAAATGTAATTAAGGAATTTCCAGGAGTAAAATAAAAAAGTAAAAAGAATGTTGATGAATTTTCTGTTAGAAACTTGTGGAAGACTATAACGACATCGTGGATTTCATCAGTGAGAGATACGAATGCGTCAGTTCATCCTGCTTCGACTCTTTGCCAGCGTGGCTGGTGAGCGGTAGCGCGCCGGTATCCCGGCAACTCACGACCAAATGCCTTTAGTGGGCAAGACATGTGGAGAATGTACCGGGCAGGGCGACAAACGATCATACGCTGTATCGCATTAGCCTACGAGTGCACGGGCGACATAAGATCTTGCTTTATCTTGAGGGAAGATAACGTCAGGGAGATCACAATACAGGGCACAGCCACCAGAACTAACACGCCAGAAGTGAAACGCCAGCTATCCCAATTATCAAGTGATGCTGTTGTGTACACAACAGCATCCCAAAAAAATGGCTCTAAGCACTATGGGACTCAAGATGTATCGTCATCAGTCCCCTAGAACTATGTAAACCTAACTAGCCTAAGGACAGCACACAACACCCAGTCACCACAAGGCAGAGAAAATCCCTGACCCCACCGGGAATCGAACCCGGGAACCCGGGCGCGGGAAGCGAGAACGCTACCGTACGACCACGAGCTGCGGACGGCAGCATCTCATATCATTACTCCGGCTGCTGAGCCCCAATGATGATAACGAAAGTAATCTACATCTACATCTATACTTCGCAAGCCATTGTCACTTTCTCCCTACCCAGTTCCAGTAACGAATAGTTCGCTGGAAGAATGTTTGCTGGTAACCCTCCATGGGCTAGAATTTCTCTAATTTTACCTTCGTGGTCATTTCGCGATGTGTACGTAGGAGGAAGAAATCTATTGGTTGCCTCTTCTAAGAACGCACGCTAAAGGAACTTTAACAATAAACCACATCGTGGTGTTGAATGCCTCCCATGGAGCGCCTGTCACTTAAATTGGTTACTCATACCTGTGACGATTTCACATTTACTAAAAGAGTCTTTCTGTAACGAAATGCGTTGCTCTTCTTTGAGTCTTTCCTCTATCAGTCCTCTCTGGTACAGATCCCATACCGACGAGAAGTATTCAGGTACTGGTCAAACGAGTGTTTTTTCTTTGTTCACGAAATACATTTTCTGAGGATTCCCCCAGTGAATCCAGTCTGACCTTTCCCTTAACCACGATTGAAGTAGTTGTTCCACTTGAATTCCCTCCATACGCACACTCCTAGATATTTTATGGAAGTATCTGCTTCCAGTGATTGTCATACAATTGTGTAATTAAATAGTAAAGGGTCTTTCCTTCTATGTATTCGTAGTCCTTTAGATTTATTTATGTTGAAGTTCAACTGCCAGCAAACATCGATCCTCTGCAGGTCTTCCAGTATTTAGGCCTACATTTCTAGTACTGTATTGCGACTTCTATGTATAGAACAGCATCATCCCTGAAGAGCCTCATGGATCTCCTAAAGTCATCTGCTGGATTTGTATGTATTGTGAAAAGTAATAGTCCTACAACACTCCCCTAGCTCACGCCCGAAGTTACTTTCGCGTTTGAAGACTTCTCTCGGTTCAAAATGGCATATTGACTTCTGCTTGTTAGAAATTCTTCAGTCCAATCATACAGTTGATCTAATATTCCGAACGCTCGTATATTATGCATTAGGCGGCAGTATGGAACTGTATCGAACGCCTTCTGGAAGTCAAAGAACACGGCATCTATTCTGGCGGCTGTACGACTGCTTTCGGGGTCTCGTGGACGAACAGAGCAAGCTGTATTTCACATCATCGTCGTTTTCAGAACCCAAATTGGTTCCCACAGAGATTTTAGGCCTCCAGAAACGTTGCAAAACGCGAGCGTAAAATGTGTTCCAAAATTCAACAACAGACCGATGTCAGAGATATAGGCCTATATTTTTGTGCGTCTGTACGACGACCCTTCTTGAGAACGGAAATGACCTGTGCATTTTTCGAACTACCAGCAACACCTCGCCCCTCCAAGGACCTTGGCACAGTGCTGCAAAATGAGGGGAAAGTTTTTTCGCATATCCTGTATTATCGAATCGAATTGCTATCTTCTGTTGAGCGACATCAGCTTCTTTCCTGTCTGTTGGTCACTTATTCGATATCGGCCATTTCGCCGTTCATGTGACGATTTTAGGTCCGATCACACATGCCCTGACGTATCAGGACCGAGTGTAGACGGTACTCCGGCCCGTTCCTTCACGAACCACACGTAACAGAGGCTCGTCCGCATTTGTGTTGCCCCTTTTAGCGACTCGGAAGTTGTGGTCTGTGTTTCTCCACGTGAAAGTTGTAAACATGTTCACTAATTTTCGTAATAGTGATTGCTTTAGTGGAAGAAGGAAAAGAAGCACGGCAAAAAAGAAGGAATATGTGCATCCAACGCGCCTGGCAATCCCATCTCATGGATGATGAGACAACGTTTTACGAATATTTTAAAATGATTTAGTACATTTAAACAAACAATAACCAATCTGAGAGAAAACATCACTTTCTGGAGAGTATCAATTTATTCGAATAATGGAAGTTTATAGGGTGCCTGAAGAGAGAATGGATCAAAAGTAAACTGCTGAAGGATCAGAAAGATCACCAGATTTTTCAAACCTATCTCGAATTCGTAAGAAATAAGCACACACTGCATTTGCTGCCCTAGACGAACTTAAAAACTTCCGAAATTTTCCACAAGGGAGTGTAGAGTGACAAGAACACGTGGCCTTGGCGTTAGAACACGTCGACTTGGCGATATACCAATGACATAAAGCAATTGTTTCTCTTTGTCTGCAAAACAAAAAGTATATAAATATCTTCTGATATTAATACACTAAGCAGATTCAGTAGGATGTAGGTTGCAGTAGGTACTGGGAGATGAAGGAGCTTACACAGGATAGATTAGCATGGAGAGCTGCATCAAATCAGTCTCAGGACTGAAGACCACAACAACAACAACAATTAAAATTCTAATTTGTTGTCTTAACCTTGGCTTGCAAATCTGTTGCAGTTTTCTTCCAGACTCCAACTTGTGCTCGGCTCTCCGGTATTTTTCATTCGTCTGGTCATGAAAGCAAATGAAACTTCTACTATTACTCTTTCCACGTCCATTTTTTGTACACAAAACAGTCTGACATATTTGCACAGCCTACAAAACAATTCTACAGACACGTTGTGCGTCACGTGAGAAATTAAACAGGAACGATTCCCGCCCGGCATGTCCCTGGCTCACTGATGTCTCTCGAGACACAGCCTTGGTATGCATGTACCGCTACACTTATTTTAATGGTGTATTTCGTCCTCCGGGTGACGGCCGATACTCGGACGGACACTGTCCGGTCAAGTGTGACCGGATCCTTAAAGGAAGAAGTACAAAAAATGGTTCAAATGGCCCTGAGCAATATGGGACTTAACTGCTGAGGTCATCAGCCCCTAGAACTTACAACTACTTAAACCTAACTAACCTAAGGACATCACACACATCGATGCCCGAGCCAGGATTCGAACCTACGAACGTAGCGGTCGCGCGGAAGAAGTACAGGGAGATCCTTCTGGCAATGTTCGTTCTTCTCTGATCCTTCATACAATGATGCGTCCATCGTGTTGCTGTACGCGTAACTGTGGCGCATTTGAAAATACGAAGTGGTGTCACTGACGCGAACAGTGTTTTCGTTGTGTGGACGCGACGTCTGTCTGCAGCCGCATAGAGTGAAGCCGCTTCAGTGGTCGTGCTGCTGCAGGCGTTGTCGCACTGTCTGTCTGGAGACTTGTCTTGCTGCAAACTAACCCATTTCCTGGCTCAAGGCACGCGACGTTGCTGTACGGTTCTCCACGGCCGAATGGAAATGTCAGTCGCGTGGGACCGCCGAGATCCTGCACAGTGTTAAGTCTGGCCTGCTGGACTCGTCGATGCCACAGTCACGTGGCAGTTTTGGGGTCTCTGTCAGCACTAGCGACAATAGCGAACAACGACAAATCGCAGTCTCGGTAGGCTCCTGTGCTACGGAACGAGGGGTCCTTGGTTCAAGTCTTCCCTCGAATGAAAAGTTTACTTTTTTTATTTTCTCAAAGTTATCGTCTGTCCGTTCGTACATTGACGTCTCTGTTCACTGTAATAAGTTAAGTATCTGTGTTTTGCGACCGCACCGCAAAACCGTTAGATTATTAGACGAAAGGACATGCCTCTCCAATGGGGACCGAAAACATTTGATTATCAAGGTCACAGGTCAACCGATTCCTCCTCAGGAAAACACGTCTGATATATTCTACACGACACTGATGACGGCATGTGCATCACATGACAGGAATACAGGTATGTTGTCGACCCACCTAACTTGTACACTTGGCGTATGGGTAAAAAGTTTCTTCTACCTTGCCCGATTTAGGCTTTCTTGTGGTTGTGATAGTCACTAATCGCACGGTTTTGCGGTGCGGTCGCGAAACACAGACACCGAACATGTTACAGTGAACAGAGACGTCAATGAACGAACGGTCAGATCATAACTTTGCGAAAATAATACAAGTAAACTTTTCACTGGAGGGAAGCTTTGAACCAAGGACTTCTTTTTTTGTTTTGGTTCGTTTCAGTTGTTCGTGGCGGAAGTCCCCTGACGCCCGTTGAAGTTCGTTATTGATCCATTCTCTCAGTTTTTTTTTATTACAGAGGGCAGTTACCCTCTGACCAAAAACGCTGAGCTACCGTGCCGGCTAAAATGATGATGATTAGGACTACACAACACCCAGTCCGTGAGCGGAGAAAATCTCTTACCCAGCCGCGAATCGAACCCGGGCCCTTAGGATTTGCGGTCTGTCGCGCTGACCACTCAGCTACTGGGGGCGGACTTTTATAAGTTTAAACTGCACAACGATTACCATTTTTTTCTTTTTATTCTTTGTTGATCTCATTTTGTTCTATTCTGTTTTGTTCGTTGTATATGTTCGGAGCGGACGTCTCATGACACCATTTCAGGTTGTTCGTTGATCCGTTCACTCAGTTTCTTTATTACATAGGGTAGCTAACTCCCTGACCGAACACGCTGAACTACCGTGCCGGCTGACCTCTCGATCCGCAGCTGCTCACGCTAACCACGGGACTACGGCGCTCCTGAGCGCACCCTCTCCTTGATGTTACATATGTTGCACATGGTCTACTCAGTTTGTATATTTTGCTTATTTTTCTTCATAGTTCCACACAACTTCTTCCTGTTTTCTCGATTGATCTGTGTTCAGTTTTTCAAGACCTATCCACTGTGCCAACTTATAACTAAATCTGAGGGGGGTGCAATGGTGAGGTTCCCTTGTCAGAAGCGACTTATACAGGGTCGTCCACTGATCGTGACCTGGCCAAATATCTCACGAAATAAATGTCAAACGAAAAAACTCCGAAGAACGAAACTGGTCTGGCTTCGAGGGGAAAACCAGATGGCGCTATGGTTGGCGCGCAAGATGGCCCTGCCATAGGTCAAACTGATATCAACTGCGTTTTTTTTAATAGGAACCCCCATTTTTTATTACATATTCGTGTAGTACGTAAAGAAATATGAATGTTTTAGTTGGACCACTTCTTTCGCTTTGTGACAGATGGCGCTGTAATAGTCACAAACGTATGGCTCACAATTTTAGAAGAAACAGCTCGTAACAGGTACGTTTTTTTTAAATTAAAATACACAACTTAGGTATGTTTGAACATTTTATTTCGATGGTTCCAACGAGATACATATACATTTGTGAACTTATCATTTCTGAGAACGCATGCTGTTACGGCGTTATTACCTGTAAATACGACATTAATACAATAAATGCTCAAAATGATGTCCGTCAACCTCAATGCATTTGGCAACACGTGTAACGACATTCCACTCAACAGCCAGTAGTTCGCCTTCCGTAATGTTCGCGCATGCACTGACAATGCGCTGACGCATGTTGTCAGGCGTTGTCGGTGGATCACGATAGCAACTATCCTTCAGCTTTCCCCACAGAAAGAAATCCGGGGACGTCAGATCCGGTGAGCCGCGCGGGATTAGCCGAGCCATCTAAGGCGCTGCAGTCGTGGACTGTGCGGCTGGTCCCGGCGGAGGTTCGAGTCCTCCCTCGGGCATACCGCTTCAACCGCAAGCGAGCTATGTGCCGGAAATCCATCAAGTTGGAAGTACATCGTCATTCTGTCATGCAGTGAAACATCTTGTAAATAACATCGGTAGAACTTTACGTAGGAAATCAGCATACATTGTACCACTTAGATTGGCATCGATAAAATGTGGGCCAATTATCCTTCCTCCCATAATGCCGCACCATACATTAACCTGGCAAGGTCGCTGATGTAATTTCTCTTGTGCCCAGTGGCAGAACTGTACACGACGTTCAGAGTCGTCGCCATGCAATGCGTGGTGCATAGAAATATCGTACAGTTGCAATCGATGTTGATGTAGCATTCGCAACACCGACGTTTTTGAGATACTCGATTCTCGCGCAGTTTGTCTGCTACTGATGTGCGGATTAGCGACGACAGGAGCTAAAACACCTACTTGGGCATCATCATTTGTTGCAAGTCGTGGTTGACGTCTCACATGTGGCTGAACCATTTCTGTTTCCTTAAATAACGCAACTATCCGGCGAACGGTCCCGACAGTTGGATGTCGTCCAGGATACCGAGCACCATACATAGGACACGCCCTTTGAACATTTTGATCACATAGCCATACATCAACACGATATCGACCTTTTCCGCAATTGAAAAACGGTCCACTTTAACACGGGTAATGTATCACGAAGCAAATACCGTCCGCACTGGCGGAATGTTAGGTGATACCACGTTATTATACGATTGTGACTATTACAGTGCCATCTATCACAAAGCGAAAAAAAGTGGTCCAAACATTCATATTTCTTTATGTACTACACGAATAAGTAATAAAATAGGGGTTCCTATTTTAAAAAGCGCAGTTGATATCCGTTTGACCTATGGCAGCGCCATCTAGCGGGTCAACCATAGCGCTAGCTGGTTTCCCCCTACAAGCTACACGAGTTTCCTTCTTTGTAGTTTTTCGTTTGATGCTTATTTCGTGAGATATTTGGCCCGGTCACTATCAATGGACCACCCTGTATATGAGAAACCCACTGCATGATATTTCCTCATAGTGTAAGTAGGCTGTTTAGGTTTTCTTATTGGTAATGCCACGTAGCGCTCCGTATGAAAATCGCTGGCTGTGCTGTGTGCAGTCTGTGGCTGGTGTGCATTGTTGTCTGCCATTGTAGTGTTGGACAGCGGCAGCTGGATGTTAACAGCGCGTAGCGTTGCGCAGTTGGAGGTGAGCCGCCAGCAGTGGTGGACGTGGGGAGAGAGATGGCGGAGTTTTGAAATTTGTAAGAATTGGTGTCACGAACTGATATATATATATATATATATATATATATATATATATATATATATATATATATATATTATGACTATTAAGGTAAATACATTGTTTGTTCTGTATTAAAATCTTTCATTTGCTAACTATGCCTATCAGTAGTTAGTCCCTTCAGTAGTTTGAATCTTTTATTTAGCTGGCAGTAGTGGCGCTCGCTGTATTGCAGTAGCTTGAGTAACGAAGATTTTTGTGAGGTAAGTGATTTGTGAAAGGTATAGGTTAATGTTAGTCAGGGCCATTCTTTCGTAGGGATTATTGAAAGTCAGATTGCGTTGCGCTAAAAATATTGTGTGTCAGTTTAAGCACAGTCGTGTATAAAATGTTCTAAGGGGACGTTTCAATAGATTGTTGATTGCGTGACGCTTTCCTACCATGTATGGTTGCGCTGCAACGCTAATCATTCGCATATCCCTGCATGTAGTGCACTGAAGCCAGTTTGACGTTACTGAAGTTAAAATCTTCTCCATTATTAGGCCGCGTCATATTTCTACTAAAATGTTCGACGTCTCGACCCCTCTGCTGGGATCTTCCTAAGGATCATGTGGTGTCCACTTCTGCTAGAATATTGTCAGAGACGAGTGTCACGTGCTCTTATAAAGGGGGAGTTTTCTCGCGTTCGTGCTGGAGAGGTGATAATATTGGTTAAAATTCATATGGCTACCACAGGTAGGCCATACACATAGGCTAATATTCCGGCTCTGATGCAGAAAAAGGGGCGTTGTTGGATAATCTCCTGTGGATACTACTGCTGGCCCATCGTCATTGGATAGAAAGGCACTATTCCACACTTATACCGGAATGGGGTATTGGTTGAAATTCCTGCTACTGATATTGGTTGGACCTCATCATTCGTTGGATTCGAAACGGACAGAGCAAGAGAGAGAGAGACTGTTTAGCCAAAATATTATTGTCCGCCGAAGTGACGTGAAGCGCGTTGTTTATGTTGCCCGCGGTCGCGTATTCACTTCCTTGATGGCGGGGAGCCACGATACCGGAAGCTTATAGCCGTCCTCTCCATTGAAATTACATACATTCTTGGAAATTCCAACCACTTCTCAGACCTTCCTTCCATAAACGTTTGTTCCCTTAGGCAGCACACGTACGTTAGTAAAATCGATGTCAGAGCCACAGTTCTCATGATGTTCCGCTACTGCCGATTTTGCACTCTGTTTTAGCCGAAAGTGCCGTTCGTGTTCCTTAATGCGTTCCTTGACAGTTCTTCCCGTTTCGCCTACATACACTTTGCCGAAGCCACATGTCACTTGATAGACGCCTGCATTGTGGAGGCAATCAGGTGCATCCGTTTTCCGTTGAAAAAAATCTTTTATTTTGTTTTGACTAAAGAAAAATGACTGAATACCATTTTTCTTTACAATTCTGCCTATGCGGTCAGTGACCCCAGAAACGAACGGTAACCTGACGGAGTGAGAAGGCGCTTCCTCGTCATTCTTGTTAGCGTTATAAATATTCCGCCTAAAAGCCGTGTCGATTGAATAACTATCATACCCATTTGGCTTCAACGTCATCTTTAAAAAATTCAACTCGCATTTCAAGTTGTCGTCATCGGTTATAGCCTTATACGGAAGGCACGTGAAGACAGAGTGTTGAGTACTGCTTGCTTCTGGGCTGGGTGGTGGTGCGAAGTGGCATCTAAATATCTGTTTGTGTTAGTCGGCTTTCTATATACTCTATGACCTAGAGTGTTATCAGATCTTCTCTATACCAACACATCTAGGAACGGAAGACCGACCTCACTCTCAACCTCCAAGGAAAATTTGATTTTGGGGTGAACTTCATTTAAGAAATTGTGGAACGCGTGAAGTTCTTCTTCGCTGTGTGACCATATAACAAATGTAGCGTCCATATAGCGGAGCCAGCAAGAAGGCTTCAAAGGAGCACTACTTAATGCATGTTGCTCAAAATGTTCCATTAAAACGTCAGCTGTAGCTGGCGAAATGGGTGAGCCCATAGCATGGCCGTCAGCCTGTTCATAGAATTCACCATTGTATTTGAAATATCTCGAACGAAGACATAATTCAATTAAGGCGCAAACATCTGGAGCATCATTCTCCCTTATGATCTCCATTGTATCTGATACTGGGACGTTAGTAAATAACGATGTCACATCGATGTCAGAGCCACAGTTCTCATGATGTTCCGGTACTGCCGATTTTGTAGGTATCTTTAGTGTGTGTATAATTTCTAAAAAAAGTTTCGAATCTTTTATAAAAGTATTTGTTTCACCAACTAGACGTCTCAGTTTGTCAGATAAATGACGTGCTAAAAACTAAGTCGGCGAGTTAAACACACTGACGATACATCTCAAAGGAACCGATGCTTAATGTATTTTGGGTAATTCATACATTCTGGGTGAGACAGGTATTCGAGGTGTTAGGTTCTTTGTAATGAGGTTTTTCACTTTCCGAACGATTCTGTTCGTCGGATCGCTTTATAACTTGCGATACACAGGATCAGCTAGTAGTTGTTCCATCTTCCTGAGATAATCCACAGCGTCCAAAACAACAGTAGCATTCCTCTTATTCGATTTTGTTGCAACGACACTTTCGTTTTTCGTGAGTTCAAAAAGATATTTCCTTTCCTTTGCTGATATGTTGCTTTTCGGAGGTTTGGATTTCCGTAGAACTTTCGACACGTCTTACTTCTTCGGCCTGCACATTCGGAAGACGAAACAAGGATGCTTCGATGGCATTTACGACTTCTTCAACAGGTATTCTTTTCGGTGTAGTTGCGGAATTCAGAGCTTTGCCCAGAACTGAAACAGCTGCTTCGTTGAGTACTTCTGACGTTAGTTGCGTCCCACTGTGAAGTATCCTTCGTCGGCAACAGTGAGCACATATGAAAATGATAAAGTTAACTAAATCTGCTCAATAGTATGCGGTGCATGAATTAAAGGTTTGCCGTCGGAAGGACGCATCGCAGACGCGATAGCATGACGTATTGGATTTACATCCAAACATATTAATTATGTCATTCAGTATTAATGTGAATTCCTGTAAGAAAAAAAAAATGAAATTGCTGTCGTTTACTGACTGGTGAGTGTATCAGTCCGTGGGTGCTGATGAACGTACCATTGTTCAATAAGCAGAGTGACCTTGAAAAGTCTTACTTTAATTTCTACCGTAAATAGTGGTAGCAAAACTGAATCGAACTTCGTGTTTAAAAGTGCAAGTTCAATTCGTTATACAACGCTCAAGCAGCAAGGCGCGATCCGCGATCGGTCTGATTGCTTTAGAAAAATGTACGTTGCCCTTCCTGACACACCATTTCTAAAACAGAAAATACACAACATAAAATCTTATGTGAGGGATATATAGGTAATCGCATTAACGGTAGACACTTTTAATAAACATGTCACGTTGTTATTTAGAACAATAAATATAAAAGCTTTGCCAGTTACTCATACGTACGTCTACTTTGTCAGGACCTTCTTCCCTCAACAAAATTCTACTGTTTAACAAATGGCTCAAATGGCTCTGTGCACTATGGGACTTAACACCAGAGGTCATCAGTCCCCTAGAACCTGGAATTACTTAAACCTAACTAATCTAAGGACATTACACACATCCATGCCCGAGGCAGGATTCGAACCTGCGACCGTAGAGGTCGCGCGGTTCTGGACTGAAGCGCCTAGAACCGCTCGGCCACCACGGTGGGCTACTCTTTAACAATTGACAGTGTTTTCATATATCGGCACTTTGCCTTTTTACCACTATTGAATCGTCTAATCTCTTGTTATACTACGCTTCGATGGAGGTACATTTCATTATGAAGTGGTGATGCGCATTCCTAAATTACCTAACTAAAATTGCACTGGTAACGAAACTTTGGGTACACAGAAAGAAACCTCATACGGAGAACGCAAATAAACTTGTTGTTCTTGGAGATGAGATATATAAGAGTTGACACAATGTTTACTGCACAAAATCACTGACGGTTTCCTTGAATGACTACATTTGATATGGATACGAAACATAAGGCTCGATAAGAAAACTTTGCAACTGATGCATGTAATGTTTACGTAAGTGTGTGTGTGTGTGTGTGTGTGTGTGTGTGTGTGTGTATGTGAAAGTTAGTAGGGTTCTGCAGTAAGAATGAGTGCACCCAATTTACACTGAAGAGCCAAGGAAACTGGTGCACCTGCCTAATATCGTGTAGCACCCCCGCGAACACGAACAAGTGCAAACCCAGAAGATTCGTTCTTACACGATCCTTTTCGAACTGCAGCGATGTCGTAGTTTTGAAGTTTTACCGGATTTCCGATATTCACGGTACACCCGTGAAACGGTCGTACAGTAAAATTCTCACATCATCGCTACCTCGGAGATGGTGTGTTCCATTGCTCGTATGCAGACTGTAACACCACGGCCAAACTCACTTGAATCTTGACAAACTGCCATTGTAGCAGCAGTAACCGATGTAACAACTGCGCCAGGCACTTGTTGTCTTATATCGGTGTTGCCGACCGCAGCGCTGTATTCTGTCTGTTTAAATATCTCTGCATTGGAATACACATACCTATACCAATTTCTTTGGCGCTTCAGTGTAATTGTTATATTCAAAATGCCATTTTCAACATTTCGGGGAAGGTTCGTTACACCAAACAAGAAAAAAAAAATTCAGAAAACATCGGCTCTAAGTTACGTCTTACGTTAAGAGCTATAACCACTTGTTCAGTACAAGAGATGTGTTTCACAGCAGTGTAGGTGAACAAGTGCTCATAGCTTTTAAGGTATGCACTTTAGAGCCCATGTTTACTGCATTTTTTCCTCCTTCTTTCGTGTAAGAAACCTGTCCCCAAATTTTTAAAGTGTCATTTTGAAATATCCTGTATAAGAGTGCCATGTGCATGTGCGCACATTGCAGATATTGATATCACGGTGCTATCTGTTGCAATGTGAATAAAATCAGAACACTGCAATAGGCATTACCTTTACCAGTTGGTGAAGCCCTTGTTAGTTCACACTAAATCTGTCTCGAAATTTGAAATAACTAGCATATCCGAACGTAAGTACGCATCTGTGGCCTAGAAATTCCTATTATATTACTATTACTATGAACTAACAATCTTAACGTATCAAGTCCTGAAGTGAATGGAGACGTTTAATCTATCCATAATTAAGATTGGCTCTCTGTAGCTCCGCGTTGCGACTCGTCCGCACTGCTTTGAGTCTCGTACACTCTTCCAGAGGTGAAACTTAACTGGGAGTTGAAAATTAAGAGATGTAGGTATTTCTTAAAAATATATTCGGCACGACATCTTGCAAAGGAATGTGACTGCGACTTTAGCAACGACCGAGGAAAAGTGCGGGTTGTTATGTTCGGGTTATAATGTTTTGTCCTCTACAGTTTTGGTTAATTCAGTATGTTTTGTTCAGTGGTAAAGACAAAGGGGATTGAATGAACATAATTTAGCTTGTGGCGGCTCCCATTCCTAAAACGAAAATCTGAATTTATTTATAATATTTAAGACTACCTCCAGTTTCGAGCACAACTATTCAGCTTAAGCGTACGTCGACATCATACTTTTGCGCGGGTCAACGACTTCAGTAAGGGTCCCAAATACAAAGAAAAGTTATCTGTATAAAAGTCATAACTGCGACCCTAGATCTAGCATCACACTTTACAAGAAATGTTGCATCGCTACTGGCGCCGCTTACAAAACAACTGAACACAAAACCTTAATGCCAAAGAGCAAATGAATGTCGTAGCACCTCTCAGTGATTTAAAAACCGCAAGCTGCACAAAACTGCTGAAAATAAAATGAGAACACTTCTATATTAGTTCACTCTGTCAACTAAACCCTTGATCACCGAACTGAAATCAAAATACGCTGCTGGGCACTGCACCTCCTAGAAACCTGTAGTACGAAACGCTACCTCGGAACCCAGTAACATTGGGAGGTTGTCAATCTAAGGCTTCCGGGGGCAACAAAACTTCGATCCTGAGTATTTCGCGTAGTTATTGACTAAATTTAAAAATTTAAAGTGATATCATAATCTACTAGTGAAGAGGTATAACCACATTTTAAAAGTTTAAACACGATAAGACAGGTGTTGCAGTTAGGAACTGTTTTTGTCTCGAGCCATGTGTCAATAATTCAGCATGGGACTGGATAAAAGCATTGCTATTTCTAAGGACATTCCAAAAATTTTTTTGTGAGTGCACAAGTAGTTTTTCATGGACTTGCTATATTGTCCACAAGACTCTTTGATGGTGATTGTGCACCTGCACAGTCGCAACAGATGGCTGCTAGCCATCTCTACAAGGACTACAGTAGGTCTACACCTTTGATGACTTACCAATACCATTATTTCTACAAGGACTGCAGTGAGTCTGCACCTCTGGTGGCCCACCAATAACATAATCTCTACCAGAACTACAGTGGGTCTGCTCTGTGATGACCTACCTACCAATATTCTTCAAAACTTCGAATGACTCTGCTGTGGGTTTGCTCTGTTGTGGCCCATTACCTGTCTGCATGTCAAGAGTCAGCACTGTCTTTCCGTTGGAAGGACAACACTACTTCTTCAAGACTGCATGGAAATCCACTACTTCCATGTGGATTTTCTTTTACTGCTCAGACTTTGAGAAAAACACTGCTATTTTAACAACATTGTATCAATAAGTGTGTCCATTTGATTTCTTTGTTATTGTAATTGTGAAAAAAATTTTAACACATATGTATTGGCCTGTGCCCAAAGCAATTTGTAAAATTTTTTGTGGGGAGCATGGGGGCTATGTAAGTAGGCTCTTTAGGTTTTTTTATATTGGTAACGCCACGTAGCGCTCTGTATGAAAATCATTGGCTGTGCCGTGTGCAGTCTGTGGCTGCTTTGCATTGTTGTCTGCCATTGTAGTGTTCGGCAGCTGGATGTTAACAGCGCGTATCGTTGCGCAGTTGGAGGTGAGCCGCCAGCAGTGGTGGATGTGGGGAGAGAAATGGCGGAGTTTTGAAATTTGTAAGACTGGATGTCATGAACTGCTATATATATTATGACTTTTGATGACTATTAAGGTAAATACATTGTTTGTTCTCTATTAAAATCTTTCATTTGCTAACTATGCCTATCAGTAGTTAGTGCCTTCCATAGTTTGAATCTTTTATTTAGCTGGCAGTAGTGGCGCTCGCTGTATTGCAGTAGTTCGAGTAACGAAGATTTTTGTGAGGTAAGTGATTTGTGAAAGGTATAGGTTAATGTTAGTCAGGGCCATTCTTTTGTAGGGAGTTTTGAAAGTCATATTGCGTTGCGCTAAAAATATTGTGTGTCATTTTACGCATAGTCTTGCATAATTTTTCTAAGGGGACGTTTCAGAATGACTGACTCGACAACGTCATATTTTTTGTCAGTAGGGCCTGCAGCTCGAAGTAGACGAAATATGACATTTTGTAAGATTTGAATTCCAGTAGCTGCAATGTAATCTTTATTTTCACCTATGAGTGTAGAGAGTAGAAAATCTTATTTACGTCTTACTTATGAATAATAATATTATTTTCATTAATTACATATTTACTTATTTCACGGTGGAGTTGACGATAATATGGTATTCAGGGGCCAACTGTGAGCTGTCTGTTATTAAATAACATTATTATAATAAGGTAGCTTTTATAATAAAGTTTCGAGTTAATTGGTTGACAGGTGTTTGACAGTTGGGATCCTTAGATGTCGAATGTTCTCATACGGTGTGTTTGTTACTAGATACTATTTCCTTGAAAATTTTTACGTATGTGTGATCTATATATGGGGTCTCACATGTTTGCTCTTTCTCGTCGTCTAAAATTTCAACAAAATTTTCAAGTGCGGCTTGTGTTTGGGGTCAGTTTGTTCATAGAGTAAGTCGTTAGGAATATTTATTTTATGTGAGAGTATCTCTAATTCTTCCAAAATATTCATACACATGTAGCTATTTTGTGGAAAATTTGTAAACGTTTTCGATATTTTCTGCTTTGTGATTTTCATTTTCAAGTGTAAGTAGAAAATTGATCGAATGTTTCCACATACTCTCGTATGTTTTTTTTTTTTATCTAGCGTTGATGTTTCTCCCTGTTTGTCCGATGTAGAATATCGTACAATTTACACCAGAAATTTTACAGACTCCTGAGTTCGAAAATTCGAAGATTTTGGTTTTTTCCTGATTGAGTTCTTGTTCCAGATTACTGGTAGTGCAAAATTCTAATTTTACTTTTCTCAATGTAAAAGTTCGTTGTTTTGTTCTTTATGAGGCCCAGAATATTTGTTGGCAAAGTATGCTATTTCGTTTAAGTTGTAGATTATTTTTTTCACACAAAGGCAGCCTGTGGATTCTGTGCCTGAGGTCATTGTTATGCACCACTACGGCAAACATACCAGTTTCCTCCGTGTTGAATTCCCCGTAATGTGAAGCAGAATGCCGGTTCTCTGTTCTTCACAGTGTGCATGCAACACGTTTTTTCAGTATTATTCCAAAAAAAATTTTGAAATCTTATGGGACTTAACTGCTAAGATCATCAGTCTAAGCTTACACACTACTTTAACTAAATCATCCTAAGGACAAACACACACAACCATGCCCGATGGGGGACTTGAACCTCCACCTGGACCAGCCGCACAGTCCATGCCTGGAGCGTCTTACACCGCTCGGCTAATCCCACGCGGCTCAGTGTTATTGATAAAGTTTTTTTTCCTCGATCGTCACCCTTCTTCCATCACTCAGCAACAGTTTGAGAGCCGGCCGGGGTGGCCGAGAGGTTTTAGGTGCTACAGTCTGGAACCGCGCGACCGCTCCGGTCGCAGGTTCGAATCCTGCCTCGGGTATGGATGTGTGTGATGTTCTTAGGTTATTTAGGTTTAAGTAGTTCTAAGTTCTAGGGGACTGATGACCTTAGAAGTTAAGTCCCATAGTGCTCAGAGCTATTTTTGAACAGTTTGAGATTCATTATCCTAGCTTTTCGTTTGAAACTTATATTTCACTGGGGAATAGAAAAAATTATGTAGCTGGAGCGTTACAGTCTTAAAACGTGTGGTCAGTATCTGAAGGCTCGCAATCAAATATGTGTTTCTGAAGCGAAATCTGATTAGCACATAAAGCTGATAATTGTTCTAACTATTGCAAGCGCGTAAAAAAAAGCTGATATGAAACAAACATAAAACTGCATGGAAAATGTGGAGGAATCTAGAACGCCAATATGAGCTTGCATACAAACTTAACTATCGCATAACCGTTACATAAATTGTATTACAATTGCGTAGTACTTGGTCGCTATCTAAACGAGATCAGTAATTTAGCACGATTGTGAATTAAATCTCTAACAAGTATGATGCCCTAAACTGCAAACAAGTGGGCGCGTAAGTGAAAGAAACCACAATGTCATAATTTTATTTTCAAATGTGTCTAGAAAGTATATGATTGATGTTCTTTGGAGTTTGGAGCATTGGATTTTGTGTCAAACATCAATGAGTGCAAATGTTCCTACAACCCATTCCACCGTTACTCCAAGAGTTGGCAAATGTGCAGCAAACTGGAGGAAATTTGAAAAATCAAGGCCTATCATGAATTATCTGGTTAAATACAGGAAACTCATCCAGCATAGGAAGGATGAGGCGAGTAAATCCACCAAAGGTTCAAAA
This sequence comes from Schistocerca gregaria, assembly GCF_023897955.1. Taxonomy (NCBI): domain Eukaryota; kingdom Metazoa; phylum Arthropoda; class Insecta; order Orthoptera; family Acrididae; genus Schistocerca; species Schistocerca gregaria. The sequence goes on from NC_064923.1 coordinate 547,567,240, forward strand.
ATTATTGACTTATTCACGGATATTTTAAGCCTCACGGACAACGCTGAGTCTTGGTACCGGCTTCCCATGCTTTGCGCTCTAGTTCCGCGAAGGTGTGGACTTTGCTTCCTGGCACTGCATCGGAGGGCGTTCTAGCGACCATGACTGGCGCATACGCGGGCGTTCTAGCAACTGCGGCGGGCGCGCAGCGCGGCCCGGCCGGCCGGGGGCCGCTGGAACGCCGTTGCCATGGCGACGGCTGAATTATTAATGCGGCCGAGAGAGGCCCGGCGCCGCCGCCGCTGCCGCTGCTGGCGCCGCTAAAGCCCGCCCGCCGCTCTCCTCATCCCTCGCCGCGCTCGTTTCGAACTTCCAGGCTCGAGGGCGCCTTTGTAACGACGCAGCGCGGCGCAGGGCATCGCGCTACCCACAGCCGGCACGGCGCATCAACTTTTCTGCTTACAGCCCTTTGTATGCTGACAATTTCGTGTGACAATGGGACGCTGCGCAGGAAGTGCAGACGGTTTTATCGTCTGCGCCTTCCAGGTGGCCGTCGCTTTTCTGACCACGATTTAAAGGCTGATCTAGTCCCAGCGTTATGTTTTCCATCGCTCGTGACGTGTTTCCAGTTCCGAATCAGTAGCGGTTTTTTTTGTTTTAAATCATACAGGCAATGGTATTTTACCAGAATCAGTCTGTAATGTACGCGCACTGTAATCAGACTTTCTGATAGTTAAACTTGTGTACTTCTAGCTGTATCTTTGCTTTTCGGGCGCAATGATCATATCTCCACAGTCAACGCAACACTCACTGCTCCAGGTTGGCGGGAAGCTCTGGTAGCGTGAACCTTCGAGTTTCTGCGACAAGGATTTGAACGACTCAGTTGGTAAGAGCGTCGCCTGCGAAACGCAGTGCACCTAGCACGCAGCGTTAGTCTCTCAGCAAGTTTCAAATGCTTTATGCAGCCTGTGTCAGTGTGCTCGATAAAAACAAATGTGAATGTTAATAATAGGTTACTTACAGCAGGTTAGTACAGCTGCTTCTCAAAATAATCAACATGGTGACTGGGACATTTTCAGTGATGCACGAACTCGCTAACGAATTACTTCGAAAAGGTTGCTGTCTGTATGTTTAGCCATACGCCGTCAGAGATCTGTAGTTATGTCTTTGAAATGAGAAGTTTTTCTTCTCATCAGAAAGAAGCGGGAGTCTCTCGGTGCTAAAACCGGAACATAAAGCGAGAAAGAAAACATCCCCATCTGAATACTTCAAGACGTTATACACTACTGGCCATTAAAATTGCTACACCACGAAGATGACGTGCTACAGACGCGAAATTTAACCGACAGGACGAAGATGCTGTTATATGAAAATGATTAGCTTTCCAGAGAATTCACCCAAGGTTGGCGCCGGTGGCGACACCTACAACGTGCTGACATGAGGAAAGTTTCCACCCGATTTCTCATACATAAACAGCAGTTGACCGGCGCTGCCTGGCGAAAAGTTGCTGTGATGCCTCGTGTAAGGAGGAGAAACGCGTACCATCACGTTTCCGACTTTGCTGAAGGTCGGAGTGTAGCATATCGCGCTTGCGGTTTATCATATCGCGACATTGCTGCTCGCGTTGTTCGAGATCCAATGACTGTTAGCAGAATATGGAATCGGTGGGTTCATGAGGGTAATACGGAACGCCGTGCTGGATCCCAACGGCCTCGTATCACTAGCAGTCGAGATGACAGGCATCTTATCCGCATGGCTGTAGCGGATCTTTGCAGCAGCATGGACTACCAGCTCGGAGACCATAGCTGCGCTTACCATTGACGCTGCATCACAGACGTCATTTTTTCGGATGAATCCACGTTCTATTTACAGTATCAGGAAGGTCCGTGTTTGGCGACATCGCGGTAAACGCACATTGGAAGAGTATATTCGTCATCGCCATACTGGCGTATCACCCAGCGTGGTGATATGGGGTGCCATTGGTTACACACCTCGCTAGCCTCTTGTTCGCATTGACGGCACTTTGAACAGTGGACGTTACATTTCAGATGTGTTACGACCTGTAGCTGTACCCTTCATTCGATCCCTGTGAAACCCTACATTTCAGGAGGATAATGCACGACCACATGTTGTTGATCCTGTACGGGCCTTGAGGGATACAGAAAATGTTCGGCTGCTGCCATGGGCAGCGCATTCTCCACATCTAGCTCACTCGCCAATTGAAAACGTCGGGTCAATGGTGGCCAAGCAACTGGCTTGTCACAATACGCTAGTCACTAGTCGTGATGGACTGTGGTACTGTGTTCAAGCTGCATGGGCAGCTGTATCTGTACACGCCATTCAAGCTCTGTTTGACTCAGTGCCCAGGCGTATCAAGGCCGTTATTACGGCCAAAGGTGGTTATTCTGGGTACTGATTTCTCAGGATCTATGCACCCAAATTGCGTGAAAATGTAATCGCCTATCAGTTCTAGTATAATATATTTGTCCACTGAATACCCGTTTATCATCTGCATTTCTTCTTGGTGTAGCAATTTTAAAGGCCAGTAGTGTATTTTCGAAAGGAGTATTTTCGTAATGCAGGATAGCCTATATACAGGGTGTCAAAAAAAGATATTCCATACTTTGAAAGATGATAGTACGGACAAAATCAAGAGAAAAATGTCGAGTAATCATCGGCTCTACAATTCTTACTCTATGATCTAAGAGCACTTGTTCAGTAGAAGAGATGTGTTTCGCAGTAACGAGGATGAATAGCTCTTAGGGTATGCATTTTAGATTAAATGTTTACTGGACATTTTTATCTTGCTTTGATCGATAGTACCACTTCTCAAAACGTAGAGCACTTTTCTTTTAGCATCCCATGAATAGCCTGACTGCGTTTGCTCTGAAGGAGCGATTCCAGATGGCGGGTAAAGGGTGCCTATCAGATATGGGTGACTGGAGGGAAATGAAATCTCTCACATGGACCAACATGCGAGCTACCGTCCTGTGGTTGGATGCGGAATCATCAAGGACCAGGCCCACGGCTTAAAACTGAGCATAGGCGATTGGTCCTCGTGACAGGTCGGCTTATTACATGTTCGTCACGTCAGTATAGCCCACTGTCAACATTTAGGAATCTGGACAACGTTATAGCGTCCCCTGCAAGCGACACGTGTCGATTAATTTCGGTTGACTCCACAAATATGCAAGGGTTACAGGCATTACTGGAGCGGTCCCGAATAAAAAAGCGAGCTCAGGACGTACGTCTTGCTTCTTTCAATTTTGGCGCAATGATGGGAAGAGGACGCAATGTAATTGAAGCTCTAAATCGAAGCAGAATGGCATCCGAACGGTGCAAGAGAACAGATAGAGTGGCTCATAACTACGTCACACCATTGACGGATACGGTATCATGTACAATCGCAGCCCTAAAACAACGGTGTTGGAATCATTATTCGATAGACGTTCTCGGATAGTGTTACTGAAACGGGACGATTCAGCGACAGACCCTTCAAGATAGTTCTGGTCACAGATTCCCTGAAGATCCACATCTTTTCATGCTACGCTTAGCTCTCTGGTTGCCCCAAGAAGTGAAAAGACGCCTTCTAGGAGACGTGCCACCGGAATATATTGTAATCACCGCTAGTGACCCTAATGGTCATGTTAGGTCGAAAGCAGATGGCTACCGATGGCACGGCAGCAAAAACGCAGGTGAAATTAATAAAGAGGTAGGTGAATACAAGATTCTGCGGAAGCTCACGATCCAGTTATCATAAACGCGTTTTTCAAGAAGCAGGTTTCGCCTTTCAGGATGTACTACAGTGGCAGCAACAAGAGAAATATTGACTTCCTTCTCGTGAGAAAACCTGATCAAAAGCTGGTTACAGAGGTAAAAGCCATTCCTTATGAAATACTGGCTTCTCTACAGCACCGACTTGTAGTACGAATAAACATCAAAGTAACGATTCGGAAAAAGGAAGAATTAAATGGCCCAGTACGGAGAAAATGGTGGCTGTTCTAAGAAAGACATGACTCTTCCACCTATTATAGGCGTCGAATCGACATAAAGTAAAAAAAAAAAAAGTAACTGTTCACTCTGATCGTCGTAAAATAGAGCGTCAGATATAGTTATCGACAGGAGACGTTATCAAAAAAGAGAGAGCGGGGAAAGAGAATGTTGTGCCTAGATTACAGTGTATCTAGGTACACATAATGTTTTTTAACCGGTACTTCAGTCTAGTGACTGATTTTAGAATCGCATGAAGGAATGAAAACTAGAGGCCGCCATAAGCAGTTCCCGCCATTTTCTACAATTTTGTTGTTGTGACGCATGAGATTTTATTTTGTGAAGAATTCGTAAATATTACGAGTTCTACATGTTTAAGTGCTGTATATTACTGTAAAGCTATTTGGAATATATTGTTAATTCTTCAGTTACAGAATTTTATAGCAAGTAGAATTCTACGATGGTTGAAACTTAAATAGTGGCAACTATTTATTCAAACCGATGCAAAAGAGTTACATGTTTTCACCTGTTACTGTCTTTCAAAGTAATCGCCAGCGTTGTGTAGTAGCCGTTGCCAGCGATGTGGAAGGCGTAGTATATCGTTAGCAGAGCCTGTTTTGTTGATGATGCGAATGGAGCGGCCTAAAGTTATGGTGATTCTCGTGTACGACTGTGATAGTGTTATCCTAACACATTACGCTCCTCCACGGCACACCGTCAATGCACAGTATAACTGTTCGTTTTTGGAGCATCACCTGGGACCAGCTTTGCGAAAGAAGTGGTGACACTTTCTGCGCAACTCACCCATCATTTTGCACGACAATGCGTGAGCGCATACAGCGCAAGCTGTGGCTGCTCTGTTCGGTCAATGGGATTGGGAAGTACTGTACCATCCACCATACTCCCCGGACTTAAGTCCTTGTGACTTTGATTTGATTCCGAAGATTAAGGAACTATTCCAGTGATTCGACAGTCAGTAGACCGCTCCATTCGCACCATCAGTAGAACAGGCTCTGCTAACGGTATACTAAGCCTTCCACATCGCTGGCAACGGGTTCTACACAACGCTGGTGACTACTTTGAAGGACAGTAACATGTGCAAATATGTAAATCTTTTTTATCGGTTATGAATAAATAGTTGCCATTATTTAAGGTCCAACCCTAGTATATATCTCTAAAACTAGTTGTATAAAGTGTAGACGGTTAAGCCACAGTTCGTCAATCGAGCACCACCTTTTACCTTGAAACAGAAGAATGTCTTCACTTAAAACTTTCGGGCTGATAGGCCGTGGTCGAAGTATAAAACTCTCTCCTGACGTTTCGTCTCCGACTGCGGGAGAACTTCCTGGATGTGTCTGTGGTTAAACGACTGGACGGAACGTTGGGCCACAAGGTGCATAGAAAGTCCACACACACTGATCGTTATCCACACAAAGAATCAAACCACCACCCTAGACAAAAAAGAGGTGTAATGAAAACTTTGGTAGACAGGGCGTACAAACTTTGTGAACCTGTTTATTTAAAAGATGAGATTGAACATCTACGCTCAACTTTCGTGACGAATGGCTATTCTAACAAGGATATAGATCGAGCACTGCGCTCTAGGCAGAGAATAAGGAGAAACGACGAACAACAGTGGTCCAAGGGTAAAGTTTTTCTTCCGTTCATTAGTAAGGTCACAGACCGCATTGGGAAAGTTTTAGGCAAGTATGGGGTGGAAACTATTTTCAGACCCACGAGTAAAATAATTTTTAAGGTCAGCAAAAGATGCACGACACCCTTTGGCTACACCGGGGGTATATAAAATTCCTTGTAGTTGTGGACAGGTTTACATCGGTACCACAAAGGAAAGTGTGAACACCCGTCTTGTTGAACATAAGAGGAATTGCCGCCTGGATCACACGGATAAATCGGCCGTAGCGGAACATGTTTACCAGGAAGGTGATCATGAAATAAAATTCAGCGAGACGAGCGTCATATCAAAAACCTCACATTATTATGCACGCTTGTATAGAGAGGCTATCGAGATTGATAAACATCGTAATAATTTTAACAGGATAAAATTTGGATGTCAGCGTTGCACCGCAAGAGTGACGATCGATTACTTCCAATCGAGAATGTTGGCGTTACCAGAGACAATCTCATAGCCGACGCCACGTGATCAACAGTGGCGCCCTCTGTAGTGCCTATATAATCAGCGCTTCCTCGAGTTCTCTTCGCAGTTCGCCGCTTTACCTCCGAGGATGTCTCCCGCAGTCGGAGACGAAACGTCAGGAGAGAGTTTTATACTTCGACCATGGCCTATCAGCCCGGAAGTTTTAAGTGAAGACAATACCGGCCGTGAAAGCTTACATTGTATCAGAAGAATGTCTTTTACCATGAGGCAAATCACATTTGAAAATTAACTGAGATTTTTTGATGTCTCAAAAAAATTGGGGAATTTGTATTAGATTTCAACAGCGTCAACTTCAAAATGTTTTAAACTTGTAACCGCGTTTTGATTATACACTCTAAGGAAAAAAAGTAGCGAGGCACCAAAAAGAAATTGCCCGAATAGGACGATAATTTGTAGATGTGATGTACATATACAGAAAAATAAATGATTACGTTTTCAGAAAAATTGGATTATTTATTCAAGTGAAAGAATTTCGCTAATTGAACAAGTCAATAACGCGTTCGTCCATCTCCGACCCTTGTGCATGCAGTTACTCGGTTTGGCACTAAGTGATGGAGTTGTGTTGTTGGATGTCCTGCTGGAGGATGTCGTGTTCGTTTCGGTCCAACTGACGCGTTCGATTGTCAAAATTCCGAGTTGGATGGGTGGTGGGGGAGGGCTGCCCATAACGCTCCAGATGTTCTCTCTAGATCGACCACTTCCTTCTTGACCCTGTATTCGGACATGATTCACTATTCCCTGCCAACATAATCGATCATAGAATAATGGCATCACTCTTATTCAAACGTAGAGCTATAGTGATTCTTTGATTAGTCCAACGGACTCCTTTGAGCCCAACTATGTGTCCTCTCTCAAATACAGACGTCTGCGTATAGTGTGTGATTCTTCAGTTTCTCACAGCGCATTTGTCGATGTAACAGTCCACGGTGTACCACCGATTCGTAGTTTCCGAAGTGCACAATATTTCGGTAATCAGACAAGTCGCCTTCGGCAGGAGCGACGATGGCGACATGTCGGATCGCCGAAATATGTACTGTGTTCGGTGAACACCATGAATCGGTATTATACCCGTGGACTGTTCGATCATTTGCGTATATTGTTCATGTGTCTGTCTGCGAGGCATAGTTACTTTCCAACTGAGTATACAGAATGAAGACTTTATGCCCTGGTATCGACTTGTCCCCTTTTTACTGTCCTTGCTGGCTCCGCGGTGAAATTGCACTGCAGGGTCACACATTCATACACTGGCTGCCAAAATTCACAGTTTTGCATTTTCCGTCGGTAGCGGTGTGAATATCAATTTGTGATCAGTTCGCATAACTCCTTCGTGGTGTGTCATCTTTTTTTCTTTCTTTTCTAAGAGTGAACTTTTGTCAATTTGATTCATTTATTGATTATTGTCATGTAGAAGAGTAATAATGTAACAAACACACGATTAAATACAGGAATACAGTATTGACAAGATGTTCTCTGTAACAGTGCTTTCAAATTTCGATAGATGTTCCTAGGTGCATGACCGTCTTGTACCTTGCAACCTGGTTTCATGTTAGAGAAAGCCTTGATTTTTGTCTGCGGCACATAAAAATTGAATGCCATCATTTAAAAATGGAAGAAGAAAATTTATTAAACTTCTGTTGTAGGGTTGGCTAGCGCTAAAGTCAGAGAACTATTCCATCGTACATCACTACCCCCCCCCCCCCCCCCTCCTACACAAAAACTGGAGCGTCTCTTGTGATGCTAGATGTGATGCATAAGAACGCAGTTGCAGCAGCCAGATCGGCCCAACACAGTGAGTTCCATGAAAGGCTAGACACACCAACTGGCGAGAGTGATATCTATCACCTAGCAAAGAAGCGGCATAAACGACATAGGAAAATTCTATGGCATCAGTGGCGAAGAAGGTAAACCTATTGTTGGCCGGAATAAGGCAGTATTCTGATGGCAGCGGTACATCCGATCAGTCTCCAAAGAAGTGTTATTGTGCATGCCCCAGTAAAACAGTTGGCATCCGTCCAGGGACCAAGTCTGAAGTTATAGAAACCGTAGGGAACATTTAACATGGGAAGGCGACAGGCCAAGATGGTTTGCCTGCAGAACTGTCTGGATTGGAAGGCAGCTGCATGGCTGACAGGTTTGCTCGACAGTATCTCTGAAGAGAAGAAGACATCATCCGCTTTGACACTGAGCAGTACAGCCTCAGTTTGGAAGCTAGGGAGGAGTCCGGCTGAATATTCCAACTTCTGACGTGTAAGCCTCGTGTCACATGAGGATCATAGAGCACATCATGACCAGCATAATACGCAAGGTTGCCAATATTACCACCGGTGTACCTTTTTGAAAGGCTGTTACACCACCGATACTACGCATAGAACTCGCTTGTTGTTGGACGTTTGAACACCTCTACCTCTGTTTCTTGCAGATGTATAAGGTTTCTGACCGAGTATGATGGGATCTCATATTATGGTTTGCCCTCCGAGACCGTGAAGAACCTGAAGAACTAACTTAATGGGTCCAGCTATCTGAAAGTCGAGTACTTTCTGCTGCTGGGGTATCAGGTGACTTTTCTGTTTCTGTTGGTGCCCATAAGGAATCTGTTCTTTCTTCCCTTTTGCTCATCATAGTAATGGGCACTGTCACCAGAGATCTTTAGAAAGTATAACGTTGAATCCTGCTGTGTGCTGATGATGTCCTACTGGCTGCTGAAGACAAGAACTACCTTCAGCGACAAGTCCGAGCACGGAATATCCGCCTTAACCTTTTCGGACTGCGCCCCAGTATAAAGAAAACCGAATACTTTGCCAATTGATGGAAATAATATGGACACAATCAAGGCGGGCAGTAAAGATCTATCAATGACCAACACATTTAAGCACCTTGGCCCAAAAGTCGCCGCCGACGGCTCACTTGTTCCTGAAATCACAAGCCGCGTTAGCAGCGCGTTGCTTAAATGGCGGACACTGACTGATGTGCTTCGCGATGAGAAAATACCAGACCGATTCAAGTCGAAAATATTTCGATCTGCGGTCCGCCTAGTTGTCTTGTAAGGTGCAGAATGTTGGCTTGCAACGAAAGAAACAGACCAACGATTGCTGCAATGGAAATCAAAATGCTTCGGTGGACTACTGGCCTAATGTTTGATGATCGTATAAGTAATAACTAATTGTGCAGGCGTTACGAAGTGGCATGTATCGTTGAGAAGGTGGAGGAGAGCCGCCTACGGCAGTACGGATGCGTACTTCGATCACACCAGGATACAAAAGCAAAACGTGGGTTTTCGTTCCAAGTCGATGGTATAAGACCTGTTGGGGGACCTCAAGATAGCGGACCTCCACCCTGATCAAGCACAAATTCGCGTCAGATGGAAACAAAGAGCCAAAAGAGAGCATCCTGCTACAGAGTGGTATGAGCCGTGAGGAAAAGCAAGAAGAAGAAGAAGCAAAGAAAGGCTGAAAAAACTTATGTTGTCTCCAAGTTTCATCGTCTTGTCTTGCTATTGGCAACGCCGTTATCACTACAACCTATAACTACAGATTCTACAAAGAGCCGCGGCAGCACCGTCCAATTTCTAACTTTTAATAAGGGACGCCAACAATTCTAGAGTGTTGACCACAACCTGGTTTTCACATGTTATCAAACACGTGTCCATCCGACTGAATTTAACTCCAATCCTCTTTCTGTACATATTCTACGCTGATGAGATGCAGCTGCAATGTCGGTATTCCCGTTGGTTCTGTGAATGGGATACGATTAATTCAAGCGATAACAGAGCGAATGGGAAAGACTACTATGACAGAGCGTTTGATCGTCGCCGGATCAAGTCCACGTGTGGCGCTCCATTAACGAAGTCTTGTAGGCACCGAGCTTTTCACAGACTCCTCTCAAGAGTCTGCCCTGAATGTCTGCATTCCAATAAGACAGCCATCACAGTCCACTGTCATCAGCGTCAACGAGTGATACTACAAGTAGTCCATAGCTGGAAGAAACAGAACTGCGGAAAACGATACCACAGTATAAGTACACATGTTAGTGCTATCCCTTCTGAACAGGTTGCACATGGATATCACTTCGGAAGGCAGCCCACATTTGAACCGCTCTGCTCTCCCCCCGCTGCTAACCACCGACAGCCAATGATATTTAGTTGTTGTCCACAACAGCACAAAGGAAGGCCTTGGAACATGGAAGGGTTCTGTCCGTCTCTAGCGCCACACGTAAATAATAATCATCCCCCTCTATACTTCTCTGCTGGTGCTCTCTCTCTCTCTCTCTCTCTCCGTCTCTCACTCCCTTTATACGCAGAGTTGTCTTCCAAGGTGAAGCGACTATAAGAGTGCTATTTTAGCCGCTGGCCGCATTGTACAAACCCAGAACACCATTTCACATCATAAGTAGGACAAAAATGCCAGTACATAGCGATACATTTCCATATATAAGTGTGAAGGGGACGTTCTGTTAGAACACGAGAGTTGCGTGTTATTCAGAGCTAAGGTGGTATCCTCGAATGGGAAACTATAGTGTAAAGTGAAATCGGTCCACTACTACATCCTTCGCTAGTGAAATATACAAGGACTCATTAACAGCTGACACAGCAGCTTGATGAGCAAGTACATTTCAGACATCTATCGGGCATTCCCGGTTGCACTGATGACAACATCGAATGAACGAGACACAGAAAGCGTAGGGAGCCTGGTCTTTGGTCGCTGAACTACCCCTCTCAACTCACGGATATCGATGGTGGCTGGGTCCAACGCACATCTCCCTTGGTAAAGTCCCAAATGGGCTCATTATGGCTGAGGTCAAAGACCTCGGATGTGACACAAATACCGTCATGTCCGAAGACTGTTCATAAAACCTTGGCGAAACAACTGCAGCTTGAAGTTGAGTGCTAAAGCATCTAGACTAAAGGATCTATTCGGACCAATAAGTGCTCGTGGCGTTCGATGGTTCCTATATGGTTGTCGATGAGAGGTAATGGCAAATTTACCAGGAGCAACATTTTATCCCCTACAAACATCCGCCACATGACAATATCAACTTGACTGCAACATCAGGTCATGTGAACTGTAAGGTGGGTTAATGATGTCACATTGGCACTTAATTTGACCACAGCCCTGCCCGATGCCACTACGCCCATGTAACATAATGGGAAGGTCGTCATACCCCTGCCTCTGCGGTGGAGTTCAGAAGCGCGACACCCAGCGTTGAAATCACGCGGTTTTCTTACGAATACGAAAACATTTCAAACTCACCACTGCTGAGCATCGACGCGATAAGGCCTCAGGGGGTGCCATAAAGGACGTCAGTGCAACCACCCCGTCCCTTGGGGCGTTGACTCCCACGCGTTTCGCGGTCGAAAACGAAAGTTCGCAATGCGATGGAAACGGGCCACGTTCTTGACAATATTTGACACTACTGCCACCCCTGGGCGTTTCAACGCTACTCTAAGGACGTCGTGGGGCTGTAACACCATTAAATGTGATCTGACCCTTTCGGAGTGTAGCGCAACCTCAATTTTTGCTTTGCTGTATAGCTTGAAATCTGAACGAGATTCGCGTCCTACTGCGGCGTGATCACGAAGGGGTGCAAGATTAAGATGTACACAAATAAACAGTAAAGGGTCTCTCTAAGATCCCCCAGTTAAGTACACCCTCGGTGCTAGTCACGCACCTTAATTGAGCACGTTACCTATGTTCCTGTCAGAAATTTCGTAGCACATTCTGCCTTGCGACTGCTCTAATGAATGAATACAGGCAACCATGAGGTTGTCCTTAGAGTAGGAGTGAAACGCCTAGGGATATGACAGCAGTGTCTAAGGTTGTCAAGAACTTTCGACAGCGAAGTGGTGATTCCATTGACGCTCTTTATGCCACCACCTGAGGCCTTTCCATGTCGATTCTCAGTGGCGATGTGTATGACATGTTTTCTATGGACATCAGTAAAAAAACAGATTGATTTCTTCGATGGGCGTCGCAGTTCTGACCTCCATCCCAAAGGTATTAATAAAAAGGAGGTGAACGCGGGTAACAGCGGGTGTGACGACTTTCCCACCGTGTGACACGTGCGGGGTGTCGCTGGGCAGAACTGTGGTCTACATGTGACATTTTTGAACCTCCGGCGAACCGCAGGGCGACGTCGCAGAGCGCCAGGCGTTTGCACCATTACAGATGAGGGCTGCGAGCGTCTTGCAGCCAAATTTCAAAGTTATACATCTGAATGGGAGACAATTACGGGTTTTAGAGAAAGTGATCCTTTACGTTTCTTCCGCAGCGCATAATATAATACAATACAACCCACAGTGTGAGAATCTAAGCCCGCTCTGAATGCGCATTGCAATAAGCTCCGCTTTCCAACAACAAATGAACAAATCACTTGCAAAGCGAATATATAATGTTGTGGTTTGCATCATTCACACTACATAGGTTTCTATTGGGATCAACTGTACACGATGCGAACTGTTGTTAAGAGCAACTTTGTGCAGAGAAAAGGTCACATAGTGTGTTGACAGATTCTGCAAACATGTTCCTCTCCTGTATGATAAAGAATTAAATGGAAGCTGAAGCGTTGTGTACTGCTGCGCAAGGCCTGAACAGCAGTTTGAAGTGGGGAGAGACTGAGTTGACGGAGAAACACACGGCCCACGACCGAAACGGTCACTCGCAGATTGGCAATGAATCGGATATGTAAGCATTTTTAATGCATCGAGATCGTCACGTTTTATTCCGTGTTCTTTAAGTGAATATCATCCGTGTTACAAATAGCACATTGATAACTGACCTGTTACTTTCATTAAAATTATTTACTTTATTCTGATAATTCGATGTTGGCCATGCTATCATAGTAAACAGATCGCTGTAACACATAGACTGGCTGTTAGATATAAAACGAGTGATCCGAATCAAAGGGCCGAGAGTTCAGGTTCCTATATGGCGTTGCGTGACATTTGAACCTGTAAGTCGTATCGTGTTATGACATTTTTATGCTTCCCAGTGGAGCTATTGTTTTCTAGTCGAAGCTTGATTTCCAAGATAGAGGAGGTACATGATAAGGAAGAACCTGAAAAATTATGAACAGCAGTTCAATGAGAAATGATGTCTTGTTAGACATAATGTGTTTTAGCTGCAACGAAATGGCTGCGAAAACGAATTTATTACTAATTTTGCTGTCACGAGGTTAATATGAGTATCGGCAGCATAACTAATAACATACACCCTCGAGATTAATTCTGTGGTTTCTGACATAAGCTTTCAAACACCACTGTGTTTTTGCTATACTTGACACTGTTGAATATGTATTGTCAGTTTTCTGCCGATAAGTGTGTTTTTGTTCATTTTAATCGTTCTCGTCGACCTTTTATTTTGCCTGCCTTGCTTATAGGGGATACTGTCCCACATTTTAAAGACACAGTGCGGTTTCTGGGCCTATTTTTTGACTCCAGGTTGCCATGGCTGCCTCACCTACGAGACTTGAAAGCCAGAACCGTGTAGGCACTGAACATCCTCAAGTGCCTCAGCCACAGGCCTTGGGGAGCGGACAGGGCGCGTCTCCTCCAGTTTTATCGAGCTTTTGTGCGTTCACGGCTGGACTACGGGTGCACAGTGTATGGGTCAGCGAGGCAGTCTTATTTGCGGATCCTTGACGCTGTCGACCATGCAGGGATTCGACTGACCACGGGTGCTTATGGGACCAGTCCCATACCCAGCCTCTGTGCTGAGGCCGGGGAACCGCCACTTACCATCCGGCGGCAGCTCCAACTGGTGCGCCAGGCTTGTAAATTTCTTGCAACTCCAACCTCGCCTGCTCACCATATTGTTGCTCATCCGCCTCTGGACCGCCTTTTCTCCCACCGTCCCGGGGCTACGTTGCCGTTTGGGATCCGTGTGCAACGTCTATTAGAGACCCTCGGTGTGGAGTCTGTACGACCCCAAATCCAGGGTCTTAACCGTCTGCCACCCTGGTTACTGGAGACGCCCGGAGTGATTTTAGATTCGGTGCGAAACAGGAAAGGTAGCACTCCTGCTTCCGTTTTTAATCTGGTCTTTTCTGCCTCTATGTGTGAGCACCACGACCATGTTGCTGTTTTTGCGGATGGGTCTAAGCAGGGTGACTGTTTTGCTCTGTCGTCTTCCCGGATCGTGTCCTCAAGGTCAGACTGCCTCCTGAATTTACCAACTTTGACGCAGAATTGTATGCCATTTTGCGGGCACTGGAGCAGATGAGACTTTCTCCCAGTGTTAAATTTCTCGTCTGTTCAGATTCTTTGAGCCCCCTTTACTCTCTCCAGCGTTTGTAGCCAGCAGATAAAGGAATCCAGACTATCCATGAAGCCCTCCTCCAACTACAGCGACTGCGGAATCAGGTGTCTTTCTGCTGGGTACCAGAGCGCGCGGGAATTCTGGGGAATGAAAGGACTGATCGACCAGCCAAGGAGGAGTGTCGTGACTGTCAGGTCTTTCAGTGTGCAAACCCACTGCATGCCCTCACCTCGCTGTTGAGGTATGAAGTCCTGTGTCGCTGGGAACATGAGTGGCTACAAGTGACCGACAACAAGCTCCGTGTGATCAAGCCCACAACTCGGCCGTGGCGTACTTCCTTCCAGCCACGTCGACGGGAAGTGGTCATCCTTATTCGCCTTCGCATCGGCCACAGTCCTATGACCATGGATTTTAACTACGGCGAGAGGACCGTCCGATGTGTGGTGCTTGTGGCGTGCAGATCACAGTGCACCACCTTTGCGTTTTATTTGCTGACCAGCGGACTGCAGCGGATTTGCCGGCGGATCTGCAGTCTATTTTATGCAATGCTCAAATGAATGTGGTCCGGATTTTAAAGTTCTGTGAATTGTTCCACATTTTTAACAAGATTTTGGGGAGATATTTTTAATGTGTCAACGGGGTGGCTGGCTAACCCAAATATTTTCGTAAGTGGTCAGCCAGTTTCATTTCCCTGTGCTGTTCTTTTAGCTCTTTTGTGGTTTGTTTTCCCTCTTTTACTTTCTTGATTAGCCATCTTGCCTCCTCATTGGTTTTAATGCAAGTGAGAGTGCCTGTGAGATAGTCATTGTGTGGTCGTTTCGTGGTGCATGCGTGTACGACAGTTTTCATTCTTATCCACCTTTGTTTGTTTTCATCGAAGTCAGGGCGCTGATAACCTCGCCGTTAGGCGCCCATGCGTTCCCAAACCACACACACACACACACACACACACACACACACACACACACACACTGTTAGAACACGAGCATTATAAAAATTTCGCTATGGCACTTGAATAATCAAAACAATAGCGTAAGTGGAGGAGTATTTCTTGTGGCTTTATCCTACCTGTACAGCAGCGTTTGGGTCTCTGTATCGTGTACGTGAAAGAGTAAGTTCCCGTTCTGCGCGATGCTGATGAGCGTGGAAGGAAGGAGGTGAAGTTCGTAGCCTTCGCACAGTCGACTCTTCTCGAATAGTAACAACGGAGCCCACCGTGCTTAGTGGAAACGTAGGGCTAGTGCAGACTTTGGTGCCCAGTAACTGTATGCCAACACCTCCTCTTCCCTAATCGGTCAAATTATAATGTAATTTTTTCCCACCTTCAGCATTCGAAGTGGCTATCTGAATGGTTCACTGCACTATAGTGTGTCTGCATCGTCGGCTACAGAAACGGGTCTCTCGTGTGTCAAAAACCGGCTATGGAGATAGATGCACAGCAGAATTAGGGCCTACATTACACAAAAACTGCTTCACATAGAAACAGAAATTGATTTACATTGCCACTAGATAATGCTTACCTCGATTCACCACCGGAAACTTGTGGAAACGCGCAGTTAGTGTAGGACAAATTGCTCCCTCTAGATTTTGACACTAAGACAGACAAGCATCTGCGCTCGATTTTCGCATTTAGGCAAAAGTGTTTCAAATCAGCCAAAAAACTAGCAAATTAACTTTCCATGTCGATATGGAACGATGTTTCCACTCTTTTATAGTTCCAGGTCTCACTTGGTAAAAATGGAAACCTTATAGGATCACTTTCTTATCTGTATGTCTGTGTGTCTAACTGTTAAAATATCTTTTTCTCAGGAAGGGGTCGACGCATCAAGCTAAAATTTATGTCACATAATGACGTCTATTGTTCTCTGTCGGTGTAAAACATTCAAGCTGCTAAGACAATGCATCTACATCTACATCTACATTTATACTCCGCAAGCCACCCAACGGTGTATGGCGGAGGGCACTTTACTTGCCAATGTCATTACCCTCCTTTCCTGTTCCAGTCGCGTATGGTTCGCTGTGCGAAAGACTGCCGGAAAGCCTCCGTGCGCGCTCGAATCTCCCTAATTTTACTTTCGTGATCTCCTCGGGAGGTATAAGTTGGGGGAATCAATATATTCGACACCTCATCCAGAAACGCACCCTCTCGAAACCTGGACAGCAAGCTACACCGCGATGCAGAGCGGCTCTCTTGCAGAGTCTGCCACTTGAGTTTGCTAAACATCTCCGTAACGCTATAACGCTTACCAAATAACCCTGTGACGAAACGCGCAGCTCTTCTTTGGATCTCCTCTGTCAACCCGACCTGGTGCGGATCCCACACTGATGAGCAATACTCAAGTATAGGTCGAACGAGTGTTTTGTAAGCCACCTCCTTTCTTGATGGACTACATTTTCCAAGGACTCTTCCAATGAATCTCAACCTGTCACCCGCCTTACAAACAATTAATTTTATATGATCATTCCACTTCAAATCGTTCCGTACGGATACTCCCAGATATTTTACAGAAGTAACTGCTACCAGTGTTTGTTCCGCTGTCATATAATCATACAATAAAAGATCCTTCTTTCTATGTAATCGCAATACATTACATTTGTCTATGTTAAGGGTCAGTTGCCACTCCCTGCACCAAGTTCCTATCCACTGCAGATCTCCCTGCATTTCGCTGCAATTTTCTAATCCTGCAACTTCTCTGTATACTACATCATCATACGCGAAGAGCCGCATGGAACTTCCGACAATATCTACTAGGTCATTTACATATATTGTGAAAAGCGATGGTCCCATAACACTCCCCTGTGGCACACCAGAGGTTACTTTAACGTCTGTATATGTCTCTCCATTGAGAACAACATGCAATCGAAAGATACGACCATTTATGTGACATATTGTGACACTCGCCGTCTCACTCATCAAAACTTATGGGGTACTTCCTGTTGAAGTAGAATCGTGAAATTTGGCGAGAATCAAGGTTTCACAGCAAAGGTAAAGAAAAAAGAATAAGAAAATGGTCAATTTTTAATTATATCACCCGAAGACATACGTATTTTGCCATTTGTTATCCGACGCCAAATATGAAATTAAAACAAGCAGTAGTTCTGCATTCAGGGTGACTGGGTCACAATGCTAAAGGCCAAAGTCACAATGGTAAAAGTCAAACATCAGGCAAGGAATGACTTTATTGCTCATACGACGCTCTTCGGGACTGATCCATAACCAAATACCAAGGAGCGTTTACTGTATGTAGATATAGCGATTCAAGCTGTATATGTAGCAATCGCTCTTGAATATCTGATGATTGATAATTTCCGAAACGTGTCATGTGAGCAATAAACTAATTCGTTGCCTGACGTTTGACTTTTACTAGTGTGACCCAGTCAGTCTGAATGGAGAACTTGTGATTATTATAATGATGGTCGACCGCGTCATGCATAACTTTATGCACATTTATATTATTTAAATTAAAACACTCTCGATAATCTTGAAACCCTGGAACTGATATCTATTCTGCATAAATGTCGATAACAGGCGAAAATGCGAAAATGGTCGAGATTCTCAATTTTCAATTCCCGGAATGGATGAACTCTCTCTCTCTCTCTCTCTCTCTCTCTCTCTCTCTCTATATATATATATATATATATATATATATATATATATATATATATATACTTTGACATCAGCTTGTCGACATGTACACACAAGCACTACTACGAAATGTTTGAATAATTCTCTACACGAAGACGACACGGTTTGTTCCAATGTAGGTGAAACACCTCTCCCCACCCCCACATCAACCTGCAGTTGCTGCTACCCTATGAACTTGGCGAGTTAGGTGTATTGTATCTGGGGCTAACCACACCGTTGTCTCCGCATTGTTAATGACAAAGCGTGGAAGTTCCTGCAGCTTAAGCGGTGACTCAGCCTCTTTAAAAGACCGTAGCTTTGCAATGCAGATGAGGCCTCTAAAGCAGATGTTACAAATGGAATACCAGAAGAAACATATTGTTGCTAGCAGCAACAAGTGGGACACAAATTCGCGAGGTCACAAATTACCCGGCCGCCACCGCCACCGCCGTTTCCGTGTAAACGTCTTCGGTATTCGCATCCTCGCCCCGCTGTGTGTAACTCGGCGCGCGCAGGCAGAAGGAATGCGTCGCGCAAACGGCCTTGCGCGACACGGACTGGGGAAGCCATGTGTCTGCCAGTCTGGCACTCGAAAGCTGCCTCGAGGAATAAAACTGTTTCAGCGTACTCTCCTGATTTATGCAACTTTGCCGATTTCTGTGTACCGTTGACTGAGGGAAATTGTGGCGACGGCAACGTACCTTCTGTTCGGATGGCAGTGTGCGTTTTGAAACCCTTCTTACGGCGATATAGATCTTTGGCTACCTTTTGTCTACATGAAGACGCCAGATCATACCAGATTTATCCCGTACGTTATAGAAGAACATACAGTATCGTGAGTCCGTTTGTAAAGGCAGACCGCCCCCATAGCGACAGATGAGGACCCGGGTTCGATTCCCGGTACTGTCAGCGACTTTTCCTTGTTAGGAGGACTGGTACGGGCTGCACTCAGCCTCGTGATACTAACTCAGGAGCTACTTGGCTGAATAGTTGCGGCTACACTGTCTGCAAAGTGCAAAAGGCCAGGAGAGCTGATCACATGCGACTCCATACCATATCCGTACGACGCTGAAAGGCAGAGGATAACACGGAAGCCCGTAGACATCCCTTGGGCCTTTAGTGCCTCGACAAGAAGCTCGTTTAAGACGACATAATGATTGTTGACTGCATCTACGCCGCGCGGGATTAGGATAATTTAGGTTAAGTAGTGTGTAAGCTTAGGGACTGATGACCTTAGCAGTTAAGTCCCATAAGATTTCTCACCCAGTTGAACATTTGACTGCATCTACGATTAACGTCGGGCATATTTTTGTAACGGTTTCACACGTGCAGTAGTTTTCCTACATTTCGGCAGGTCCAAGCATGGCATTTAGTTACCAATCCCTGTCTTGCGTTTTCCTGCTTAGCCACATATAGTTATTCCTCTCCTACCAGACACTGTCCGTTAGTTGGTATCTCTCTACCTGAGATGTGGAAAAGTAATACCAAGAGATATTTTAAAGATTTTTCTTATAAATTTTCTTTAACTGCTTCAATATTTTATTTGCAGCAGAACGGTGGCTGCCTTTTATATTTAACAAGGTGTTCACCGTACCATAACTGCGTGTACTAAGTTACTTCTGTACTTCGCCTGTTTAATGTGAGAACAGTTTATTCGTATGGTATCTGCAACCAGTGAGCATAAATACATCATGTAAAATTGAAGCTTCCTGGCAGATTAAAACTGTGTGCCGGACCGAAAATCGAAATCGGGACCTTTTCCTTTCGCGGGCAACTGCTCTACCATCTGAGCTACCCTAGCACGACTCACGCCGCGTCCTCACAGCTTTACTTCTGCCAGTACCTCCTCTCCTACCTTCCAAACTTTACAGAAGGTCCCCTGTGAACCTTGCAGGACTAGCACTCCTGAAAGAATGGATATTGCGGAGACATGGCTTAGCCACAGCCTGGGAGATGTTTCCAGAATGAGATTTTCACTCTGCAGCGGAGTGTGCTCTGATATGAAACTTCCTGGCAGATTAAAACTGTTGCCGGACCTCTGCAAGTTTCGCAGGAGCGCTTCTGTAAAGTTTGGAAGGTAGGAGACGAGGTACTGGCAGAAGTGAAGCTGTGTGAACTGGGTCTGAGTCGTGCTTGAGTAGCTCAGATGGTAGAGCACTTGCCCACGAAAGGCAAAGGTCCCGAGTTCGAGATCTCGGCCCCAAACACAGTTTTAATCTCCCAGGAAGTTTCATATCAGCACACACTCCGCTGCAGAATGAAAATCTCATTCTGGAATCATGTAAAACTGTTCGAATAATTTGTGCAAACGGGAAAGTAAGTGTTGTTACCGAAAAACGTATGTTCTTATAAGTCAACGCATTAAGCATTTCGAAAAATTCCTCAGCCGCTACACGTTTTTAACTCCCCTCGATCTTCGACGTAAACGTTCTCATATTATGATCCGAACCGATAACCACTGATTCACTCGTTACGTCATAGAACCGAAATTCACGATTTCTTAGCGAATGTCTGTAGCTCTTGTATAAAAAAGATACCCCACTTCCCGAACTTCCAATACGAGATGGTCGATTTGGTTTTATTTTTTAGACATTATATAATTAGACTAAACTTCAAATCTGAATTGGCGGGGACTACTCAGGAGGACGTCGTTATCAGGAGAATGAAAAATGGCTCTGAGCAATATGGAACCTAATATCTGAGGTCATCAGTCCCATAGAACTTAGAACTACTTAAACCTAACTTACCTAAGGACATCACTCACATCCATGCCCGAGGCAGGATAAGGACCTGCGACCGTAGCGGTCGCGCGGTTCCAGACTGAAGCGCCTAGAACCGCTCGACCACACCGGCCGCCCGCCCGTTGGTGTGGAGGCTTGTGTGCATCAGCAATATAGGTGCAGCCACAACAGAGGAGTATCTGTTGAGAGGACACACAAAAAACGTGGTCAGGTGAATACAGCGTCAAAAATACAAAATCAAATAGCGGTAATGCAGGAGTTGGTTTAATAATGAATAAAAAAATAGGAACGCGGATAAGCTACTACGAACAGCTTAGTGAACTCTTTATTGTAGCCAAGATACACAAGAAGCCCACGCATACCACGGTAGTAGAAGTTTATATGCCAACTAGCTCCGCAGGTGATCTAGAGATCGAAGAAATGTATGATGCGATAAAAGAAATTAATCAGATAGTTGGGAGAGACGAAAATTTAATAGCCATAGGGGACAAAAATCGATAGTAGGAAAAGGAAGAGAAGGAAAAGCAGTAGGTGAATATGGACTAGAGGTAAGGAATGAAAGAAGAAGCCGCCAGATAAAATTTTGCACAGAGCATAACCTAATCATAGCTAACACTTGGTTCAAGAATCATGAAAGAAGGGTGTGTACTTGGAAGAGGCCTGGATTAACTGAAAGGTTTCAGATAGATCATATAATGGCAAGACTCAGATTTAGGAACCAGGTTTTAAATTGTAAAACACTTCCAGGGGCAGATGTGGACACTGACCACAATTTATTGGTTATTAATTGTAGATTAAAACTGAAGAAACTGTAAAAAGGTAGGAATTTAAGAAGGTGAGACCTGGATAAACTGAAAGAACCAGAGGTTGTACAGAGTTTCAGAGAGAGCATTAGGGAACAATTGGCAAGTACGGCGAAAAGAAATACAGTAGAAGAAGAATGGGTGGCTTTGAGAGAAGGAATAGTGAAGGCGATAGAGGACTAAGTAACTAAAAAGGCGAGGACTAGTACATCTCCTTTGGTAACACGAGAGATATTGAATTGATGAAAGGAGAAAATATAAAAATGCAGTAAACGAAGCAGGCGAAAAGGAATACAAACGTCTCAAAAATGGCTAAACGGGAATGGCTAGAGGCCAACTGCAAGGATGTACAGGCTTATATCACCAGGTGTAAGACAGATAGTACCCACTGGAAAATTAAAGAGGCCTTTGGAGAAAGAGAAGCACCCATATGAATATCAAGAGCTCAGATGGAAAAACCGTCCTAAGCAAAGAATGGAAAGCAGAAAGATGGAAAGAGTACATACAGGGTCTATACAGGGCGATATACTTGAGGGCAATATTATAGAAGAGGACGTAGTTGATATATGATACTGCGTGATTAATTTGACAGAGTACTGAAAGACCTAAGGTGAAACAAGGCCCCGTGAGTAGACAATATTCCATTAGAACAACTGGTAGCTTCGGGAGAGCCATCCATGACAAAACTCTACCATCTGGTGAGCAAGACGTATGAGACAGGTGAAATATCCTCAGACTTCAAGTAGAATATAATAATTCTAATCCCAAAGAAAGCAGGTGTTGACATATGTGAAAATTTCCGAACCATCAGTTTATAAGTCGTAGCTACAAAATATCAACACGAATTCCTTAGAGACGAATGAAAAAACTGGCCGAGGCCGACTTCGGGGCTTTGGAGTCAGTAGAAATGTTGGAACACGTGAGGCAATACTGACCTTACGACTTATCTTAGAAGATAGATTAAAGAAAGGCAAACCTATGTTTCTGACATTAGTAGACTTAGAGAAAGCTTTTGACAATGTTGACTGGAATACTCTCTTTCAAATTCTGAAGGTGGCTGAGGTCAAATACAGGGAGTGAAAGACTATTAACAATTTATACAAAAACCAGATGGCAGTTATAAGAGTCGAGGGGCATGAAGGGGAAGCAGTGGTTGGGAAGGAAGTGAGACATGGTTGTAGCCCAAACCCGATGTTATTCAGTCTATATATTGAGCAAGCAGTAAAGGAATCAAAAGAAAAATTTAGAATAGGAATTAAAGTCGATGGAGAAGAAATAAAAACTTTGAGGTTCGCCGATGACATCGTAATTCTGTCTGAGACAACAAAGGACTTGGAAGAGCAGCTGAATGGAATGGACAGTGTCTTGAAAGGAGGATATAATATGAACATCAACAACAGTAAAACGAGGATAATGGAATGTAGTCGAACTAAATCGGGTGATGCTGAGGGAATTAGATTAGGAAATGAGACACTTAAATCAGTAGATGAGTTTTGCTATTTGGCGAGCAAAATACCTGATGAGGGTCGAAGTAGAGGGGATATAAAATATATATTGGCTATGGCAAGGAAAGTATTTCTAAAGAAGAGAAATTTGTTAACACCGAGTATAGATTTAAGTGTCAGGAAGTGCTATCTGAAAGTATTTGTATGGAGTGTAGCCATGTATGGAAGTGAAACATGGACGATAAATAGTGTAGATTAGAAGAGAATAGAAGCGTTCGAAATGTGGTGCTACAGAAGAATGCTGAGGATCAGATGGGTAGATCGCATAACTAATGAGGAGGTGCTGAAAAGAACTGGGGAGAAGAGGAATTTGTGGCACAACTTGAGTTGAAGAAGAAATCGGTTGATAGGACACTTTCTGAGGCGTCAAGGGATGAAATGGATCAAATGGCTCTGAGCAGTATGGGACTTAACATCTGAGGTCATCAGTCCCCTAGAACTTAGAACTACTTAAATCTAATTAACCTAAGGACATCACACACATCCATGCCCGTGGCTGGATTCGAACCTGCGGTCGCGTGGTTCGAGACTGAAGCGCCTAGAACCACTCTATCACACCGCCCGGCATAGCTGCATCAAACCAGTCTCTGGACTGAAGACCACAACAATAACAACAACAACAATAACAACAACATCAACAATATTTGCACGGGAAATGCCGCTCTATTCAGAAAAACGGGAGATATAGTGCAATGAAGTTATATTTCCTGCATAAGCTGCATATCATTATTATTTTATTTTGAGTCACCACTGCCGTCAACACCGTCATGATTTCTCATAACAAGTGACGTAAACAATGTAAGGCCGTATATTTAATAAATATATGGCAGTAATGATTATAGGCATGCTCGAAAACGTTTTGAGTAACTGTAAGACTGCGGAAAAGACTACGAAGTGGCACAGGGGACTCAAGCAGGCTAGTCATTTCATCGACAGACCTAGCAACCAATTCAGTAGCTCAGTCTAACCTTTGCGACTGTCTTGAGACCTATGGGATCGTGATTGAACGGTACAATTTTTCGACCCTCTATCAGGCTATAGGCTCACTAAGTCATCATACAGGTCACAGTTCACAGTTCACAGAGATCCACTAGCAAGGCGTGCTGCTGCTTTGCGAGGAACGCTGTGTGCACTAGTAACAGCGTACGGGGTTTTGCGGAGCAATGCGTGCCTTCTCTCATCTCCGAATAACACGTCTGCAGCAACGACTTCGTCGTCGTTTCTACTGTGAGCGGGTGGCAGGGCGACACTTAGTACGACGCTCAGTAATCTCGGGGACGAGCACATGTTGCCCGGGCACTCAACAACGCTCATATCGGACTTCTATTGCGGAGCGGGATATGACACAGGGATTCAAGCTGCGCGGCGCTCCTAGGACACAACCGCATCGTCATTTAGTACAGGGGAACACCATTCTTGTGGACCATGGGTTTCTCTAGCATTACATCGGTCTGTTGATGTAAAATAATATTCCCTGAAATTCGTTTTTTTGGGCAAATGACCATGAGTACATTAAAACTCCCTAGGTGTCAATCCATCCACACACACACACACACACACACACACACACACACACACACACACCGTCCATCTTCACGGATTTGGGTTAAAACAGTTTAAGCCACAAAACCACATCCGTTATTACTTAAGCAATGGCCAGAGCTCGTAAGTAGAGCGTGGCGTGAATTGCAGTACACCGCTCAGGCAAGTATACTAATAACATGTGTAAACAGAGTAGTACTGGCATTGCAGAGAAGATCAGAAGTATCCGTGAAGATAGTCTGTGACTGAAACCGGTCGATATTTGGGTTTTAAATTGAAAAGCACCTGATGGTCAAACGTGCATTTTATACACATTTGTATATTTCCACCGTTATTTCTGTAAATCTGAGATTTTCCTATTACTTACTTGAAATACCACCGTTGCTACGTTAACATTTATTTTGAACTTCAAAAAACTATAACGAAAGGCACGACGTCTAGTACACTACATGTGGCAACACAAAACGGAAGGAAGATTAGGGTTTAATGTCCTGTCGAAAACGAGCTCCTCAGAGACAGGCGGCAATACACAGGCTTCTAACTGCTGCATGCGTTTCGGAAACGGACGGACATCAACTAAAGAAGAAGATCAGTCTGGACGGCTGTCAACTTACAGAACATTAACACTCTACATTTGCAGCAACTAAATACAGTGTGGCCGACCGAGATTCGAAACCGGATGTCTGGCAGGCTCGTGTCGCAGTTCTGGACACAACCAGTTAACATTCGTACAATCGTATGCCCATTTACAAAGGGGAAGATCATATCAGCACAAAGAACCGACGAAACTGAGGGCAGAATCCCAAATATTCAATTCTGAATAGACATATTTCCTTGTTATGCATCTTTTTTTACTACGTATACGTGTTCTTCGCTGCTGCTTAGAACCTACTGCTGAGTTATTTTATTTATTTGGAAACACTGGTGCAAAATCATGAGCCGGCCGGGGTAACCGAGCGGTTCTACGCGCTACAGTCTGTAACCGCGCGAACGCTACCGTCGCAGGTTCGACTCTTGCCTCGGGCATGGATGTATGTGATGTCCTTAGGTTAGCTAGGTTTAAGTAGTTCTAAGTTCTAGGGGACTGATGACCTCAGATGTTAAGTCCCATAGTGCTCATCATGTTTACGTGTTTATTTTGATATCAGAGTTTTCTGAACTATGTGAACAATGATAAAATATGGAAATTTTACTTCAGCGGTGGCCATGCAGCTATTAAGTTACTTTCCGTACACACTGCAGACCCACATTATACGGTGCAATTAAGAAGTTACCGTTTGAGTGCGTTGCTGCAGTGTATATGCACCACAGCGCTCCGGCCCAAGTACACAAGCACCGACATTTAGGGGAAGGATAAGTATGGCACCCGTGTGTTTTCGCGTGAATGCGGTAAATGCGAAACCATGAACTATGCCAATGTTATTACTAAATGGGTCAGAGAGAACCAACGTGTTGTTATTCTTTCCTTGGCCGGGAGACGTCCATCGGAGAATGAAGAATGTGTATGGGCAGCATGTCTATCGGAAACCACCATTGTGAAATGGTGAACTAAGTTCCGTGGTGGTCACCATTCGACACAAGACACTGGGGGAGTCCAGTGGCAGACACTCGAGCACGCGCCCTATAGTCCTGATCTCTCCCCATGCTATTATCACGCTTTCGGTCCTTTAAAAAAGACCTTGAAGGGTCGATGACTCCTGTCGGACTAAGATACGCAGCAGGCAGTTACCGACTTCTTCACGCAGCGGGTGCAGCGTTTTACCAAACTTGTATCATCAAGCTGGTGCGTCGGTGGGTGATTGCCTCAATGTTCACGGCGATTTTGCCCGACTGGGGTACCGATTCTGTACTGTACGGCCCTTTAAAGTATATTTTTACGTCGCCCCTTATACATGCATGGCGATGTCTGAATAGAATGAGATTTTCACTCTGCAGCGGAGTGTGCGCTGATATGAAACTTCCTGGCAGATTAAAACTGTGTGCCCCGACCGAGACTCGAACTCGGGACCTTTGCCTTTCGCGGGCAAGTGCTCTACCATCTGAGCTACTCAAGTACGACTCAAGGCCGGTCCTCACAGCTTTACTTCTGCCAGTATCTCGTCTCCTACCTTCCAAACATTACAGAAGCTCTCCTGCGAACCTGGAGAGCTTTTGTAAAGTTTGGAAGGTAGGAGACGAGATACTGGCAGAAGTAAAGCTGTGAGGACCGGGCTTGAGTCGTGCTTGGGTAGCTCAGATGGTAGAACAGTTGCCCACGAAAGGCAAAGGTCCCGAGTTCGAGTCTCGGTCGGGCACACGATGTGTAAATATGTTGTGTGCGTCGGATACCGTTGGGAATATCAGCTACTAAAGTGACGTTCGCAGCAGTAGTTACAATGCACGTTGGATAAAATGCTAGTCATCCCGAGGAAAAATCACGCCAAAAGCGTTTAACGCTGCCTCTAGCCTTGACAACGGCGCCAGTTCAGCGACCGACAGCTTCCGTAAGTTTCTTCAGGTACGCCATATCCAGCAGAAGTTACTCATTAGTCATTAAATTCCGTAGATCTAGCAAACTGCGGGGATGGTGACTGCTAAACTTCATCTGTTGGTGAAAATAGTCCCAGACATTTTCCGTGGAACTCTAGTCGAGCGATTCAGCGACGGCCAGTCGGGATGCGACTGGGCACCTGGGTGTTTAGCAATACAGGAGTGGACGTGCGCAGCTCTTTGAATACAGCTCTTATCATCTTCCAAGATGGGGGAATCGCCATCAAGAAGATGTAGAAGAAAGGGCAACATGTGGTCACCGAGAATGCTGGACTAAACTTCACGGTACATGCTAACGGTAACCTGAATGAGTAGGCCAATACGTGATTCGAAAGATACCTCCCAGGTCATCACAAAACCAGTTTCGCTATGAGAAATGTCCTCCAAACACTGTAGGTTGAACGCCTCATTGAGCCGTCGACACTCTCAATGCACCATGTGAAAAGAGGGAAAATCGCCACACATCGGACCACAGTGGACGCCTCCAATGAAACACTGCCCATGATGTTTGATCCACTGAACGGCTCTGCTAACTCGGCGATGGAGTGTCATACGACCATCTAAGGAAGTGACTAATGTTTTGTATGGTACTCTAGAAATAATTTCGTAGCTTAAGATTTTAGAATTTATTTTTACCGTCCACTCCCGATATTCATATTCTTTTCATTGAATAATGAATATGAACCCGTCCTCGCAACACTGCGTCATCTGGAGCGCTATCCGGGGTGTTGTTACGGCCGGCGCAGCGTTCCCAAGCCGAGAGTTCTCGCCGTGGCATCAGGGTGGGAGGAGTCTTGGAGCCGATTGCACATTCCTGGTGCGGACTCCGAACTGGTTGTCCAGCAGTGAGGAGGGAGGGGGGAGAGGGGGCGGGAAGAGGGGGCGTGCGGACAATGGCTTTATGCTGATGAGATATTTTATGTGTCACTTTACGGGCGGCGTTAGCGGGACTTTACGAGTGCGAGGGGGCCGGCACAGCGTCTCAAAGGGGTGACAGGGCTGCTGCGGCTGCGGCTCAGCGGCCGCCCTCTGGCGACGGCTGGGGAGCTCTCATCAGGCAGCGTGCAAGCGTGCGGGTCGGAACGCAACTCGCAGAGGCCCGAAACCCAAAAACACAAAGCGCCTAGGTCTGAACTCGCCCCGTTTGACATGCACATTTCGACACCTAAGCCCTTTCTGTATTTTCCCAATGCCGTCTAAACTATAGAACCTCCCAACCCATTCCTACAGCCTCCACAACCTGTGTAGTCGCCTCCTGTGTGTTACGGACCCTTGATCGAGAGGAACCCGATACCCCATCACCCTAAGGCGCAAGTCGAGGAACACGTAACCTACAAGGTCGCAGAACTCTCTGAACCTATAATTCAGACCCTCTATTCGACTCTGTACCAAAGGTCTGCAATCGGCCCTGTCGACGGAAATACAGATGGTGAACTCTGCTTTCATCTCACAAGAAAGACTGTCAGTTTTTATTTCATATACCTTCTGGAAACCAGAGAGAAATATCCCGCCGGAGATTCGAGACCTCCCTTGGACATGTGTATATATATTGTTCTTAGCATAAGGTAATTTAAGTAGTGTGCAAGTCTAGGGACCGATGACCTCAGCAGTTTGGTCCCTTAGGCATTCACACACAGTTGAACAGAAATTCTTACGATCGAAAGCTACATACATCGTTATTACCGACATGAACCAACAACCACAGTTGGCTACACCTTGTGCTCTTCACGGCATCCGGAAAGAACCGTTCCACCTCTTGAGATGATTCGTCTCCTGACTACAAGTAATCTCAGCCTCTGTGAGTTCCCAGATCTTGCAGGCCTAGGGGCTTCCCCTGAACCAGGGAAAGCGATTGCATCTGGCTCGGGATCTTTATCGGCCATAACAGTGCTGAAATCTAACGGACGAACCAGGGAGGCCTTCCGATGGGTGCCCCGGAAAGTCTTTTCTCGCCTGCCACACCTTGAAACGACCTCCTACGCGACCACGATGTGAGGTACAATGCAATCAGTAACTGCGCCCGCCATAGTAGGTGACCGATCTGGGAACACGTGCAACGTGCTGAACGTCCCTTGGGTCATCACGTCCTGCATCACACAGTGATGCCCACTGGCAATAAGTGCAAGCTGCGTGACGGAAGCCAGAACCGCCCGGAGCTGTGAGCCAAGAGTCACCAACTCAGTTGCATCCGAACATAACAGTCACAATCCTTATCTATATTACAGACGACGGGACTCTACATTACGCAGATATTGGGGGGATGGCGAGGGGGGGGGGGGGGGGGGGTAGGACGTCAAACGGACCGATATTGGAGCAGGAGGTGCACCACAGGACATTTTATTTTCTATTGTCTATACTTATACAAATAAATTCATAAAACTTTGTCAGCATGATCAGGAAGGATTCAGGATTCACACTCACAGCAGTGGAAGTGCAAAAACAAAATAATTTTTTTTTAATTATGAAATTTCATCATTTTTTCACTTACTGTTGGCTGCATTTGTTGCTATAGGTACATTTTTCTTCACAAGTAAGAGAGATTCTTTGATGAATTTTGCGCAGCATACAAATCATACTTACAGGTGTATGAAACTCTAGAATTTTCCAAATCTAGTAAAAACTGCGGTAAAAATTGAGATAATTCACTACAAAATTTGATTTTTTTTCTAAACATAAAGTTTAAAACGTAACAACTCATTCATTTTTTTCATAAATTAAATAGATTCTAGATTTTAAGACACCTGTAACTATGGTTTGTATGCTGTGCAACATTCATCGAACAGTCTCTCTTACTTATGAAGAAAAGTGTACCTATAGCAACAAATGCAGTCAATAGTAAGTGAAAAAATGATGAAATTTAAGATGTAAAAAAAAAAATTGTTATGTTTTTGAACTTCCGCTGCTACGAATGTGAATCCTGAATCCTTCCTGGTCATGCTGACAAAGTTTTATGAATTTACTTGTAAAAGTATAGACAGTGGAAATTAAAATGTCCTGTGGTGCCTCTCCTGCTCCAAGTCGGCCCGTTTGACGTTCTACCCCATTAAAACAAGGACTGTGGTCGTTTCTAAAGTAATACGCAGACGAACACTATGCTCTTCTCTGGTGCTGTTGTATTGTAAACTCGGACGTAACTAAGCTGTGCTAAATCGTCGCTTGACTTTACAAATGAAACAAGTGACCGGCCATACAGACGACAAATCTACAGAGTTATTAAAATGCAGGACCGTGCGTAGTAAATACAGAAACAAGCCATCAATTTAAGAATTAAACTACAAAGCTCACAGGCAAATTAAAATAAGTCGCTTGTACTTTGAAGTTCGTAAAGTAATAGTGAAATGAATCCTGTGCTCTCCTCTCGTGCTGTTGCAACGAAACCTGGCACTCACAGAAACGAGATGTAATTTAGTATCAGGTTTCAATTTCTATGGAGACGATTGCATTGCATTATAGATTTAGTTAGTGAGAGGCATGGGAATCTTCAGCGAAGACGCATCAAACACGACTTGAATTACAAATGAATCGTCTTTTCATCAAATATTAATCAGGAAACAAATATTGATAACTTTCAATTTTTCAATCGTACTTTCATATTTTAATTTGTGTGATCCACTTCCGGGCTGCGGATAAAGTTTAGACAGCATTTACATAAGATAAAGGATTGTATTTTTTTCCACTATGCTTTGATCATCGAAAAGTTGCAACATGAACTTCGTTGCGTAGTCATGTACTGCAATAATCTGCAGGGCACGTAGTTTTTGCCCTGCTGTTCACACAGCGGCGTCAGTGGGACACGAGGCCGCGACCTGTGCGGTGCACCGGCGCTCAACCAGACAGCCTTTTGTTTGCCGACAGCAGCGCATTTCTGCCAGCGCAGGGGTGGCCCAATAAATCGCGCTGCTGTAATTAATTGTGCCCGGAGAACGCACTCTACTAAACGTCCGTGTTTATTAGGCCAGCTGTGCGAATCCTTTGAGTCTGAAATGACCCGCAGATAATAAACAATGAAGGGCAGAAAAAAATGACTTCATTATAGTGGGAGTCGAATAATTACTGGATCAGGGTCAGCGAGACAATTTGATAATCGCTTCAATGATTTTATGTAATGATATTGCGAGCGAGACAATCATAACGCTTTTCCCACAAAAACGGTTGTAACTAAGGCCTGTGCGAACCTACCTCATGCCAGGCAATAACATCACCGTGATATCACGGAAAGAACTGATATGTTGTCGTGATGTCTAGCGTGGTCTCATATGGCAGGGGTGGAGCACTGCTGTCGTTTATTTCGCCTAGTCGCAGTTTCCCAGGATTTCGCTCTGAGACGCTGCCTTCCTATGCCAGAGCGATTCACAGCTATTATTGCGGGGTACTCGCTGGTAGGAAGGAAATGAGTAATTTTTTGTCCGATGAACATGGTTGTTCCCAGATATTTTCTGAGTATTTTGGTATGAAGTACCGGAGGACTCAGGTGGCTCGTTGCAGAGAAATAATGAAATTACGATTTATTTGGTTTGTTATCCAGTTATTTTGTTTCAGTGACAATATCTTCACAATAGTCTAAAATGCTGTAATTTGCAGTCAGCAAAATTTGTAATACAAAGCACGTACACGTCAAAGGCCGACGGGAAGTCCCGTACAGGACTAACGTGAATGAAATGCAACGTGCCTTATTTTGCTATTTGCCTTGGGAAAATAGAGACGAGGAAACATTAGTTCAAAAATTAGAGGGAACTTATCTTGTTAGTATTCCAGATCTGTTTAAGAAGCCACAAAATCTTTTCTGAAAATAGAATGTGCTGGTACTATCAGTAGATATAGTTAATGTTGAATCACTGCACATAAAGCCACTATAGCTCAATAAACAAAGTGCAGGCTTCATAAGTAACATGTATCATATTCGAATCCATGTGAATTTTGTACTGATAAGACACAATCTTCCGATTCAACAATTCGTTTATGTAACTATCCATTGCGTTACGTGAAATACATTTTGATGATGTGCAGCTAATTTCTCGCAGAAGATGCGAAGGAATGTTGGCTATAAATCCGTGAGAGTCACTTTGATGGAGAATTACCTCTCCGGAGACGAAAACTTAAATCTTCTATCTCTAACTGACATTATACGTGTTAATTACTCAGATAATTTTATTGCTACTACACGGAAACAGACTGACAGTCTGCCGCGGCGAGATCGGTCTGCAAACACACAATTTGTTCTGCAAGAGACAATGATGATGTTTGATTTGTGGGGCACTCAACTGCGTGGTCATTAGCGCCCTTATGAAGTCCCAATTTTTATTTATTTCAATGTTTACACAGTCCGATCTAGCCACTGTCACGAATATGATGATGATGATGATGAAGAAATGATGAGGATAACACGAACACCCAGTTCGCCGGCAGAGAAAATCCCCAATCCGGCCGGGAATCGGACCCGGGACCCCGCATACAGAGGCAGGTAAGAGACAACGACAGTACAAGAAAATGGTCAAATACTGGACCATATCGCTTTCAGACGAGTCAACGTTATTCATGTGTCACGTCTTATTTAACAATCAGTGGATGCGGTTCGGCGGCGGTTTCGGGAAGCCGGAGTACTTAATAATAAACGTGGAGGCGCCAAGGGAAGGCTAGATGATGATCTTCGACTCTAGCAGTTAGCGTTTTCTGAGGACAATCTCAGTCGTGACTGGCGGAACGTGAAATTTTCCGACGAATCCACATTGTCCTCAGCGAATGAAGATCCAGCGTGAGTACACAAGCGGCAAGATGCCCGTTTTGACCCCAAATACATCCATGAGTCGCATCGTAATGTGCGTGTCTGTAGTAGTTTTGGGCTGGATGTGTTCCCATTAACTTACAATGCTTCACGGGATAGATGGTCGACATGATGCTCTCCACTATAGCCATATTATGATAAATATTACGGTCCCATCAGTGCAAAACAATTATAAGGGAGTAATCAGTTTCCTACAAACATGTCGACGGCGGTGCAGAAATGGTTTGCTTAGGGGAATGAGATTTCTCTTCTCGATTGATCTCCTTATGGACCACACATGAACCCTATTGAAAACGTATGGACAGAGACGTAACGACCATGCGAGGAAACTGGCCAGACCAAAATCCCATGATGACCTTTGGAACGCCACCCTAGGTGCCTGGGAGAAGTTGGCAAAAAAGAGAGGTTTATTATCCACCTCACAGACCCCTGCCTCGCGTATTGCATATAGTCATTGAAGGTGAAAGCCTTTGGACAGGGTGTCACGTGGTAAAGAAGCCAATCGCTGCGCCCTTTTCAGGGCCTAAATTTTTCTTAATAATAACCGTGAACTGATCGTTCTACTAATTTTGTGATTTCCACTAAACAAATTAACGGACTAAGGCATACACATTGCACAGAGCCTGATGCGAATCACACATTGAGGCCAGGCAGCTGCATCGCCACAGCTGACTTCTAGATCCACGTCACGAAATGAAATTCCTTTTATAGGCCTGCAATGATACAAATGGAGCGGCAAAGTTTCCTTGTGCATTTTTAGAGGTAGCGTCGTTATGCTGAGTGTCGATAAGGTGTTAATTATTCGAGTACACTCACAATTACAGGTGTTCTTTACTTTTTGAGCAGATCCGTCCACCTCGAAATGTGACTGGTTGCTGCGTAACATGTCGAATAATTCAAATTTCAACCACGGCGTTTCTTGTGCTTTGGTGACAGTGCGTTCAGTCTGTTCTATCGTGTTCGGCACGGAACGTAACAAACGTAGAACTGTACCCTTACAAGTACTGTCCTAAATGTCGGCCACCATAACCGAGACTCAGTGTACAGCGACGCACCGTAGACTGTGTTACACCTTCGAGAATACAAGGTGTTTGCCATACAACTTGAGCGGTCCTAGCAACCAAATCTACGTGAGTACTAATCGCAGTCTCGTAAACTTGGCTCTTCACATTCCGCTGGTACAAGCAGTCATTTGGTGTCACGTTCTGTGACTGAACTGGCAATGGAAGAGGATCATTGTGACTAATCACGTAAGGGCGAAGAGTGGACGTTATTCTTGTCAACTGAAAATGCCATGAATGAACGGAAGAGCTTTTTCTTTTTTTTTTAAAAAAAAAAGTAAGAAAAGCTAGACTCGAACATATAGCCGACCGCCTACATATGCACCGTTGTGATGGTATTTTCAGTACAACATACATGAAACTACAGATGAGACTAAGAAGTCAAAAGAAATGCAATTACTCAGAAACGAGTCACCAGACACCACAGGTTCCTTACACCAAATTACTCAGAAAATATCCCAGAATATCCTTGAAAAACCTTTGAAATGTTGTGTATGGTGTTGTTGTTCACCTCTAAATATACCACGAAAAAGCGGCTGCAATTTCAACTACTGCATCAACAGCCACAGGGTAACGGATAAAAAAGTCAACTCTAGTTGCTGTAACATAAAATTTTACAGCACCTTTTTGATAGTGTGTGTAAACAAATGTATTTTCACGAAGCTGTGGAAAACATGAGATAGGGGAATAAACAAAGAAAAATCATTCACGCAACGCTCCACTTATTTGCCTAAACTTAAGGTACAAAATGGCCATTTTCGTGAACGCTCTCCCGTACAGTATTAATATAATGCAGTCAAACTGTAAAATTTTTTTTGTTCTTCCAAAGAACGAATAACATCGCCAATCCAATTTACGTTGCGTTGATGATTTGCTGCTACAACCACATACAGGCTTTAGAATTTTTTTAAAAGTCTCCAGTGATTAAAGATAGGATTTCTCTATAATCTTTATACAAAGTAGTTGTAGCAGCAGCAGGAGCAAGCAGTCTTGGTTTGTTGCTTTTAAATGTTCATAGGCCAGTTAGTTAACTTTCAAGTACCACTTAGGTCATCACCAAATGGGAACATTAACGGAAAATTACATAATAACGACGTATTTCGTGGCGAAAGTTGCACCGCTGGTGAAATTATATATTTAACGGAAAATGTTATTAAAATAAACGGGACATAATTTCTGCCAGGATCGTTATTATTACTTACGTCGTGTACAAGAGAGAAAGACGTGAGAGATATTGTGAAGGTCTGAATGAGGGAACCATTTGCATCGAATGAAAAGGCGCTAGAAAGATACTGTTTCGATAGGACTACTATGCTTATCGGCTTTTTTTTCATGTTTCATGGACTAGATTTATCTGATACAAGACCTGCGCCTGCAGAGAACGTTTTCTTTAATTTATAAAGCAATAGTTGAATAAGATGCGAAGTCAGTCCAAGTTAAATTTATTTATTAAACACCGTTGCGGATGGCAGAGCGTTCCACTCTCTCTCTTTGCGGCCGAGCATATTAAAATCACCAGTGAGCGATAGGAGAGCAACGGTGGAACGCCTTCCCACTCTTGACAAGTCTATAAAGGGATCATCAGTAATCGTTTCAAAGTACCAAAACAGATTATGTAGTTGGCAGCTTCACGGCACAATGGTGAAGGCAGAATTGTGTTTCACAGACGTTTAGCTGCGTTAAAGCGGCCTAAAATTGCAGGTATCGGAAACTAAATTGGCCGCAGTCTTTTCAGCGGCCGATAGGATTATAATGGTTAACGAGCCGTCGTGTATCGCTTATGCAGTGTGTTTAAAAGCTGCACAGCCAGTTCCAACAGCACAAGTCGGGCTTTACTGTAGCAGCGGGAGAGGGGGGGGGGGGGGGAGCTTCTGGCTTCTGATGTACATTTGCTGCTCATTTCCCTGCAGTCGCTCTTCCACGGTCCCAGCACAGCTCGCAGTCTCTCACCATTGCCGGTGCATGGAAAGTTCTTGTAAGCGTCAGTACGAAACATTATACAAAGGTTGCATCTTTGACTGTGACAACTATTAATTTACAACTTATAGAAAATAGACAAATGTGTTAAAGTTTTACTGTCTTTCATCGCAGTCGCCAACATTAGTTAGAGTGGGTCGGTCTATTGCCCAACGAATCTCAGTAACAGATCTGAAGCGAATGCCGTGAAGTACCACCCGCATCTTAGGAATCAAGCTGAAGCCACAAGGGCTTAAGTCCGAGGAGGTGGTGGCTGGTACAGCAATTCTCAACCCCATCAATCGAACAAATCAATCACAACTTGCGCCATTTGCGCCCGAGGATTGTGTTGCGAAACGATGAGTGGGTCCTGCAGAACGTGTCGCCGCTTCTTTCTCTAAGCCAGTTGCAATTTGTGTTCCAGAAATGAATATTGTAGAGAAGAATCGACGACACTTTTTGAAAGATCCGCCCACCATTTTGCAAGACAATGTTCGGGCGTAAATGGCGAAGTTGTGAGTGATTTGTTTGGTCGATGGGGCTAAGAAATGCTATGTAACCACCACACATCCGAACTTAAGTCCTTGTGACTTCAGTTTGATTCCTAAGGTGAAGTAAACATTTCATGGCATTCGCTTCAGAACTCCACACCGAGATTTGTCGGGCAACAGGCCGCTGCCCTCGAACTACCAACGCAAAGGGCGCTGCTAAGCGGTACCCTACGACTAACTCACCGCTGGCAAGGGGCTATACACAATACTGGTAACAACGTCGAAGAACAGTAAAAGACGTATCTATTTTGTATAAGTTGTAGACTAATAGTTACCAT
Organism: Schistocerca gregaria; assembly: GCF_023897955.1. Classification (NCBI taxonomy): domain Eukaryota; kingdom Metazoa; phylum Arthropoda; class Insecta; order Orthoptera; family Acrididae; genus Schistocerca; species Schistocerca gregaria. The sequence continues at coordinate 547,604,007 of NC_064923.1, forward strand.
TATTAAAATTCAAACCTTCGTTGACAGTGACAACTATCAATTTACAACTTGTACAAAATAGACACATGTGTCAAAGTTTTACTGTCCTTCATCGTAGTCGCCAACATTAGTTCGAGTGGAAACTAAGGTTAAAAGCAAAATGTGTTTCCAGGAGGACACAAAGGGTAAAAGCCAGTGAATGTTAAAGAAATTCCTTCACAAGCTGTTGAGAGAAGGGTGCTGGATGTTGTAATATCATGTTCATAATTTTCCGATAATGGTAACACAGGGGTTCTCAGACACACAATCAAATACACCGTCAAGTCATATTAATGAGAGAACCAGTTAAAAGACTGACTAGCCATCTTTTGCAGTGTGTAGTAATGCGACACGTGCATTAAGAGTCTCAGTGAGTTTCTGGAAGGTATCGACATCGATGTGGAATCATACCGACTCCATTGCCGTAGACAGCACTGGTATAGATGGCTTCAAGAGCCCGATCGAGTAGGCGCACAGGTTCTCAAATGGCTCTGAGCACTAAGGGACTTAACATCTGAGGTCATCAGTCCCCTAGAACATAGAACTACTTAAACCTAACTAACCTAAGGACGTCACCCACATCCATACCCGAGGCAGGATTCGAACCTGCGACTGTAGCGGTCACGTAGTTACAGACTGAAGCGTCTAGAACCTCTCGGCCACTCTGGCCGGCCACAGATTCTCGACTGGGTTTAAATCCGGGGAGTTTGGTGACCGGAGTAGTACGGTAAACTCATCCTAGTGCTCACGAACCTCACAGGTACACTATGAGCTGCGTGACATTGCACTGGCCCGCTAGTAGATGCCGTAGTTCCAATGGAAAGCAACCTGCACGAAGGGCTGTACATGGGCTCCAAGCACAGATACATACTTCCGTTGTTCCATTGTGCCTCCCAGACTGACGAGATCACCCAGGGAATTCCACGAAAACATTTCCCCGACTTTAACACTCCCTTCTCCGACCAGAAGTGTTCCGACGACTGTTGCAAGGCGTTTGTTTCCTGTCCTACGCAGTCTGAAACGTGATTCATCTGAAGATCGAAGATGGATAGATGATCACTTCTTTCGGTGGCAATAAATCCATATGTTTCCGCAGCTTAATCTGCTCATTTGTCGAGGGGGGGGGGGGGGGGGTGTCACACTGAGACTCCCAGTAGTTGGCTCTGAGCACTATGGGACTTAACATCTATGGTCATCAGTCCCCTAGAACTTAGAACTACTTAAACCTAACTAACCTAAGGACAACACACAACACCTAGTCATCACGAGGTAGAGAAAATCCCTGACCCCGCCGGGAATCGAACCCGGGAACCTGGGCGTGGGAAGCGAGAACGATAACGCACGACCACGAGTTGCGGACTCCAAGTAATTGTCCACGGTGCCTGGACAACTACAGAACTCATCTGAATTTGGCCTGACACAGCTCAACTTTACCGATGCTGCCTCAGTTTGAACGGGTGTGAGCAGTTGCCCAGCAGAAGGCACCCTTTGTCATGTTCAAAATGTCGTACAAGATTTTGAACACTGATCCACGAGTATTTTCGCTCTTTGGTCAAATCTTTGAGCGGAGTGAAAACAATACTCCCTAGACATCACACAATTGATTTTTGTTCGAATTTTTGTATCCGAGAGAAGAGTGGCAAATGGACATATAGGAATACAAATTGACTATCGTGAGGTCTAGTTTTGCAGAGAAAGACTTAACTACTTGAAAGTAATGAGAGTAGTGATTTGAGGGAAAGTTGGAAATTTCACGAATAGGTGCTCCTTTCTGAACAGAACTTGATATTTTTAAAATAACACAGTCAAATGCCTTGTGAAATGATCTGCACAAAATAGAAAATAATACAGATAAGAGAGAAGCCTTCGAAGAGTCTCATCTGATGCAGATCATTTCGAGCATCATTCAAAGGAACGTTGAATGTAACCTAATTCGTTTTGTTTCTTGCTTTTAGACCAATTTTTTCATCATTTGTTCAAATGGCTCTGAGCACTATGGGACTTAACTTCTGAGTTTATCAGTCCTCTAGAACTTAGAACTACTTAAACCTAACTAACCTAAGGAAATCACGCACATCCCTGCCCGAGGCAGGATTCGAACCTGTGACCATAGCGGTGGCGCGGTTCCAGACTGTAGCGCCTAGAACCGCTCGGCCACTCTGGCTGGCTCATCATCTGTCTTGCGATTTTCGGTTCATCACAGAGGGGTTGTCTGCCACTTCATTACCCGTCATTCACACGTGTTCGACCACACTGGAAACGTCTGCGCCACGTAAACACTATGTTGCTTGATGGTACAATGCTACCGTACACTTTCTCCGCCGTAGCAGCGTTGCTCCTCTTCAAATGCAGAAAACGAATTACGGCATGCACATACTTCACTTTATCAACAGGCCGTGCCATTTTGTTGCGGCGTGCTACGACACTGCGACGCCAGGATTCATCGTATTCCAGGGCCGCAGACATGTACCTGCAAGTAAACAAAAAATTAATTTTGTAAGTTTATTTTCTCCACATAATAACTGAAACTTTATAACTACCCGCTCATGGAACACTGTCAGTGAACTTTCTGGAACGTTTAAAACAAAACTGTTTCTGAGGACAAACTTTAAAATATTTCTTGCCTCCAAGCGGTCTCGAAGAAACTCTCTGTGGTGGTAGTCAACGTGCTCCAGAAGTGTATTGCGGCTTACTGCCAGATGCAGTTGTGCCACCGTAGGCGAAAGAAACGCTAATCGTTTGACGCGGATGAACTTTTCACACTCCAGTATTTTCGACACAATTATTAGATGAGGCCATCATGCCTCAGACCCGCTATAGGTAATTAAGTAATTACATCCCCTGCTCCACATTATTCTGACCTCCGTATAACTCAATACTCCTTAGAAAGGTCAACGGGACAGCATATAAAACACTGTGCGCCGTCTCCATTTAGCTATCTACCCGTTGATAAAAAGACGAGAAAAAAAGGGGAAAAGCTAACGAGAAAATCAAACCTCGTTTCAGATGAAACACTCTGGCTTATATAAAGAAAAAACAGTGCGTTCAGTATGATACAGAAATAGCCGAAGTTACAGTATTCGCTTTTTACTTAATTTATCATTTGCAACTTTGACTCTTTCTGTATCACACTGATTAAAACAAGTTGCTGTCCTGCAAGTAATGCAGAGTGCTGCAAATCCATACAGTTGATTCACTCTCATAAGAGTCGATCTCATCTCCAACTCTATGTTCGATCTCTTCACCAGCTGTTTGTTAGTGTCCTCCCGCATATACAGATCCACGTCAAAATGTCTCACGTTGACCACACACATCATACACACTCCTGCGATCAGAAACAGCACAGGTACACAGTGTGTTTTTACTCTGTATATACATAAACCACCACCACCCCTTCCTCCCATGAACCATGGACCTTGCCGTTGGTGGGTAGGCTTGCGTGCCTCAGCCATACAGATGGCCGTACCGTAGGTGCAACCACAACGGAAGGGTATCTGTTGAGAGGCCAGACAAACGTGTGGTTTCTGAAGAGGGGCATCAGCCTTTTCAGTAGTTGCAGGGGCAACAGTCTGGATGATTGATTGATCTGGCCTTGTAACATTAACCAAAACGGCCTTACTGTGCTGGTACTGCGAACGCCTGAAAGCAAAAGGACACTACAGCCGTAATTTTTCCCGAGGGCATGCAACTTTATTGTATGATTAAATGATGGCGGCGTCCTATTGAGTAAAATATTCCGGAGGTAAAATAGTCCCGCATTTGGATCTCCGGGGGGGGGGGGGGGGGGGGGGGGGGACTAATCAAGAGTACGACGTTACCAGGAGAAAGAAAACTGGCGTTCTTCGGATCGGAGCGTGGAATGTCAGATCCCTTAATCGAGAAGGTAGGTTAGAAAATTTAAAAAGGGAAATGGAAATAGTGGGAATTAGTGAAGTTCGGTGGCAGAAGGAACAAGAATTTTCGTCAGGTGAATGCAGGGTTATAAGTACAAAATCAGATAGTGGTAATGCAGGAGTATGTTTAATAATGAATAAAAAAATAGGAGTGCAGGTAAGTTACTACAAACAGCATAGTGAACGCATTATTGTGGCCAAAATAGAAACGAAGCCCACGCCTACTACAGTAGTACAAGTTTTATGCCAACTAGCTCTGCAGTTGATGAAGTAATTGATGAAATGTATGATGAGGCAAAAGAAATTATTTAGGTAGTGAAGGGAGACGAAAATTTAATAGTCATTGGTGACTGGAATTCGGCAGTAGGAAAAGGGAGAGAAGGAAACATAGTATGTGAACATGGATTGGGGGTAAGAAATGAAAGAGGAAGCCACCTGGTAGAATTTTGCACAGAGCATAACTTAATCATAGCTAACACTTGGTTCAAGAATCAGAAAAGAAGGTTGTATATATGGAAGAAGCCTGGAGATACCAGAAGGTATCGGATAGATTATATAATGGTAAGACAGAGATTTAGGAACCAGGTTTTAAGTTGTAAGACATTTCCAGGGGCAGATGTGGACTCTGACCACAATCTATTGGTTGTGAACTGTAGATCAAAACTGAAAAAAAACTGCAAAAAGGTGGGAATTTAAGGAGATGGAACCTGGATAAACTGAAAGAACCAGAGGTTGTACAGAGTTTCAGGGAGAGCATAAGGGAACAATTTACAGGAATGGGGGAAAGAAATACAGTAGAAGAAGAATGGGTAGCTTTGAGGGATGAAGTAGTGAAGGCAGCAGAGAATCAAGTAAGTAAAAAGGGGAGAGCTAGTAGAAATCCTTGGGTAACAGAAGAAATATTAAATTTAATTGGTGAAAGGAGAAAATATAAAAATGCAGTAAATGAAGCAGGCAAAAAGGAATACAAACGTCTCAAAATTGAAATCGGCAGGAAGTGCAAAATGGCTAAGCAGGAATGGCTAGAGGACAAATGTAAGGATGTAGAGCCTTATCTCACTAGGGGTAAGATAGATACTGCCTACAGGAAAATTAATGAGACCTTTGGAGAAAAGAGACGCACTTGTACGAATATCAAGAGCTCAAATGGAAACCCAGTTCTAAGCAAAGAAGGGAAAGCAGGAAGTTGTAATGAGTATATAGAGAGTCCATAGAAGGGCGATATACTTGAGGACAATATTATGGAAATGGGAGAGGATGTAGATGAAGATGAAATCTCAGATACGATACTGCGTGAAGAGTTTGACAGAGCACTCACTGAAAGACCTGAGACGAAACAGGGCATCGGGAGCAGACAACATTCCCTTAAAACTACTAACAGTTTGGGAGAGCCAGTCCTGACAAAAAACTACCATGAGGTGAGCAAGATTTATGATACAAGTGAAATACCCTCAGACTTCAAGAAGAATATAATAATTCCAATTCCAAAGAAAACAGGTGTTGACAGATGAAAAAATTACCGAACTCTCAGTTTCATAAGTCACAGCTGCAAAATACTAACGCGAATTCTTTACAGACGAGCGGAAAAACTGGTAGAAGCCGACCTCGGGGAAGATCAGTTTGGATTCCGTAGAAATATTGGAATACGTGAGGAAATACTGACCTTACGACTTATCTTAGAAAATAGATTAAGAAAAGGCAAACCTACATTTCTAGCATTTGTAGACTTAGAAAAAGCTTTTGACAAGTCTGACTGGAATACTCTCTTTCAAATTCTAAAGGTGGCACAAGTAAAATACCGGGAGCGAAAGGCTATTTACAAAATCAGATGGCAGTTATAAGAGTCGAGGGGCATGAAAGGGAAGCAGTGGTTGGGAAGGGAGTGAGACAGGGCTGTAGCCTATCCCCGATGTTATTCAGTCTGCATATTGAGTAAGAAGTAAAGGAAACAAAAGAAAAATTCGGAGCAGGTATTAAAATCCATGGAGAATAAATAAAAATGTTGAGGTTCACCGATGATATTGTAATTCTCCCAGAGACTGCACAGCACTTAGAAGAGCAGTTGAACGGAATGGACAGGGTCTTGAGAGGAGTATATAAGATGAACATCAACAAAAACAAAACGAGGATAATGGAATGTAGTCGAATTAAGTCGGGTGATGTTGAGGGAAATAGATTAAGAAATGAAACACTTAATGTGGTCAAGTAGTTTTGCTATTTGGGGAGCATAATAACTGATGATGGTCAAAGTAAAGAGGAAATAAAATGTATACTGGCAATGGCAAGGAATGCCTTTCTGAAGAAGAGAAATTTGTTAACATCGAGTTTAGATTTAGGCGTCAGGAAGTCGTTTCTGAAAGTATTTGTATGGAATGTAGCCATGTATGGAAGTGAAATATGGACGATAAATAGTTTGGACAAGAAGAGAATAGAAGCTTTCGAAATGTGGTGCTACAAAGAATGCTGAAGATCAGGTGAACAGACCACATAACTAATGAGGTGTTGAATAGAATTGGGGAGAAGAGTAGTTTGTGGCACAACTTGACAAGAAGAAGGGATCGGTTGGTAGGACATATTCTGAGGCATCAAGGGATCGCCAATTTAGTATTGGAGGGCAGCGTGAAGGGTAAAAATCGTTGAGGGAGACCAAGAGATGAATACACTAAGCAGATTCAGAAGGATGTAGGTTGCAGTAGGTACTGGGAGATGAAGAAGCTTGCACAGGATCGAATAGCATGGAGAGCTGCATCAAACCAGTCTCAGCAGTGAAGACCACAGCAACAACATACATAAAAATTATTCCTTTGCAAACAATAGGTTTCGTGTACTCTTGTCTGGGATATATTTCCCCAGTACTAAATTAAAAATAATTCCTATGCCTTGGTTCGCACCAAGAGTTTGGGTAGGTTTCCCTTTCTTGTTAGGCAAATACTAGAACTGGGAATGCTCAACTACCAGCTCCCCTGATACATGGCAGAAAATTTTCTGTGCCTACAACCGGTCATTCATTACACAAACAGCGCACTCTACTCAAAACTGATCTCATCGCCTCGGAAATAGCTGCAATTGCACTACACTCTCCTCCCAAAATAATACTGGAATTGTTAGTGTGGCAATAAGTCTGGATGAAGATTATCACTTCTGTCGAATCACTGTCGTCTCAGGTGTGAATTCTGTAGGAAACACCCTACTTTACTCTTTCCCGAGTTGCAATTCAGCGACTGCAAGTATACACTATCAACTGAACTGATTGTTCTATCAGCACTCCACATTTTCTTTACTGTTAATGCACCCGTTACCAGTTTCGTGACGATTCGGCTATACTTCGATGGTAGTCCTAAACAGAAAATTGAACTACCCCATTACACGTTACGTATCTGTTCAGATAGCGCTCTTTTTTCCTGAGCAAGAGGAACAGTACTGGGGATTGGCAAGTGCCACACAGTTATATTGTCGAAGGTTTCGCTTCAGGATCCAGTCTCCTCCTCGCAACGTAGTCCCCCGCGAGTTACAGGATTTCTAATTTTTTTCTGCCGTCCTTCCGATCGCAACCGCGAAGCAGGGATCGCTGTCATTTTTTACTTGCCATATTCGGCCTCACATCTGCGGCAAAGGCTGTAGATTCTCGAGAGTGCACGGTAGAAGGACTAGCGGTGTTGCCCGAACTCCAACTAAGGACCTCGAGTTCACCAAATTTGAACACAGTCATTTGCTCACTGAGCTCCATTGGGTGTTCATAATTTGGTGATACCCAGGGGACGTGTCACTTTCAGGATGTTGTGAGCCCGGTGGTCATAGCCCCCAGCAACGTAGCGGAGGATACATCGTACCAGTATTTTCGCTTTTCTTTTCTATTCTATTCGCATACTGAACGAGGAAAAATATATAAATTTTCAGTGTTTAAGGTACATACACTGCTAGACATTAAAACTGCAACGTCAGGGAGGACAGCAAGTAACTAAATTTTTAAACTTTCCTGGCAGATTAAAACTGTGTGCCGGACCGAGGCTCGAACTCGGGACCTTTGCCTTTCGCGGGCAAGTGCTCTTCCATCTGAGCTACCCAAGCACGACTCACGCTCCCTCCTCACAGCTTTACTTCCGGCAGTACCTCGTCTCCTACCTCCTAAACTTCACAGAAGCCCTCCTGCGAATCTTGCAGAACTAGCACTCCTGGAAGAAAGTCTTATTGCGGAGACATGGCTTAGCCACAGCCTGGAGGATGTTTCCAGAATGATATTTTCACTCTGCAATGGAGTGTGCGCTGATATGAATCTTCCTGGCAGATTAAAACTTTGTGCCCGACCGAGACTCGAACTCGGGTCGTTTGACTTTCACGAAAGGCGAAGTCCCGAGCTCGAGACTCGGTCTGGCACACAGTTTTAATCTGCCAGGAAAGTTTCATAACAGCGCACACTCCGTTGCAGAGTGAAAATCTCTTTCTAAATAAGTTTTGCTTGCTGTGCGTGTACAGTATACTAAGCACAAAACATTAAATTTGTAGGTAGTTTGGGGTCTACACGGTGCGATATTTAGTACACAGAGATACCACTTGTGGCAGCAATGATGGCTCTAGACAACATCACATCATGGTAAACTAACAATGCGACTGCCCCTGCTCGTAAACACCGATTTATTCCATATTTATGATATATGCAGGGCCTAGCCATACATGAAAGTGACAGGAGCTCCAGATGACCAAGTCTTTAGAAAAGTATCTTTTCTGCCGTATGCATGAGCCCTTTACTTGACGGTCTCTTCGAGGCAGTGCTTGGGACAGCACAAAGGTTAAAGAATATTAATCCAAGGGTCATGGGGTCGAGTCTCGGTGCTGCAGCTTCTTTTCTTTTTCTTTTATTTTTACGTTACTTATAAAGCGAGTAAAACGAAATAATGCTCAGCATATTGCATTTAATAACGCTTTCGTAAAAGGGATGACGAGGAAAGGAAATTGAAAATTTGGAATTACAAATAAATTTCCAGGAGGGGATTGTAAAGCGTACATGCGAACCTCGTATATAAATTCGATACTCTTTAGGGTTCAAATGGTTCAAACGGCTCTGAGCACTATGGGACTTAACATCTGAGGTCATCACTTCCCTAGAACTTAGAACTACTTAAACCTAACTAACCTAAGGACGTCACACACACCCATGCCCGAGGCTGGATTCAAATCTGAGACCGTAGCGGTCGTGCGGTTCCAGGCTGAAGCGCCTAGAACCGCTCGGTCACAGCGGCCGGGGCTCTTTAGGGTCCAGTGCCCTAGTCTGTAAAAAAGTAACCCTTATAGGATAGCTTTGTTGACCGCCTGTCTGTCTGTCTGATTGTTAAGAACGTGGAGATGTATCAGGTTCAGATTTATGCCACGTATTATTGCTTATGGCCCCTTGACAGTGTAAACATTTTAAGCTACAAAGTCTACTGAATCAGAAAATACTGCCATTTATGCCACTAATTTTGAAACTCGATAACTCACTCATCGAAACCTATAGGGTACTTCCAATTGACCTGAAATGTGAAGTTTGAAAGAAGCAAGGTCACGCAAGACAGTAACGGGAATAATCTGATTATTCTTAATTTGTAATTATATAACACGAAATTTTTTATCATTTTTGCCACTCTCTGTGTTTGTCTGTTCGTCGGTTAGGACCTCTTTTCTCTGGAAAAGTTTGGCACCTGAAGTTCAAACTTTTGTCGCATACCAAAGTCGATGATCCCTTGGCGGTGTGAAATATTTAAGCTTGTAAGTCAATACTACCCAAATATTTGACCATTTGCGTCACATATTTTGAAACTCTCAAGCTCACTCATCAAAACCTACAGGGTACTTCCCGTTGACCTGGAATCACGAATTCGATAAAAAGCACAATTTCACAATACAAGTAAAGGAATAATATCCAAAAATTGTTAATTTGTAATTATATAAAACGAAAAAATATTTTTTAGGGTTCCGTGATTCATTCCCCAAAAACTGAACCCCTATAGAATCACTTTGTTTCCGTCTGGTTGAAATTTATACCATATGCTAAGATTAAAGGTCGCCTGATAGTGGAAAAAAACTGAAGCTTGCAAGTCAAAGAAATCAGGGGATACGACCATTTATGTTACATTTTTTGTTACCTGCGAACTCACTCATCAAAACCTGTAGCTTACTTCCGTTGTCCTGACTTATGAAATTTGGTAAGAAGAAACATTTCACAGCACAAACAAAGGCAAAGGTCCTCAAATTGGCAATCTGTAATCATTTCTGTTCTTTCTTCAGTTACGACCCCTTTTTTCTCTGGAACGGACAGACTTACCAGGTTGAAATTTTTGTCACATACTTAAGTCTACGGTCCCTTGGCAGCTGAAAAAAAATTAAACTTCTTCGTCAATTCAATCAAAAGATATGGGCATTTATGTCAAACATCCAGTACCGATATCGGTAACAGGCAAAAATCACCGAAATTCTCATTCCCAGGAGGGATGAACAATCTATATACACAGTGAAGTTTGTACAGAACTCTTGGCCCGCGAGTCCGCTCTCACTTATCCTGAGTTTTTGTCCTTTTTGTAGCCGTTTGTCTGTTTGTCTGTCCGTCCGTTAAGAACCCGTTTTCTCTGGAACAGGTTGACGTATCAGATGCAAATCTATGCCCCTTATTAAGTCTATGCTCCCTTCACGCTTCAAAAAACTTAAGCATCTAGCTCAATGCAATCAAAAGATTTGGCCATTTACATAATATACACTCCTGGAAATGGAAAAAAGAACACATTGACACCGGTGTGTCAGACCCACCATACTTGCTCCGGACACTGCGAGAGGGCTGTACAAGCAATGATCACACGCACGGCACAGCGGACACACCAGGAACCGCGGTGTTGGCCGTCGAATGGCGCTAGCTGCGCAGCATTTGTGCACCGCCGCCGTCAGTGTCAGCCAGTTTGCCGTGGCATACGGAGCTCCATCGCAGTCTTTAACACTGGTAGCATGCCGCGACAGCGTGGACGTGAACCGTATGTGCTGTAGACGGACTTTGAGAGAGGGCGTATAGTGGGCATGCGGGAGGCGGGGTGGACGTACCGCCGAATTGCTCAACACGTGGGGCGAGAGGTCTCCACAGTACATCGATGTTGTCGCCAGTGGTCGGCGGAAGGTGCACGTGCCCGTCGACCTGGGACCGGACCGCAGCGACGCACGGATGCACGCCAAGACCGTAGGATACTACGCAGTGCCGTAGGGGACCGCACCGCCACTTCCCAGCAAATTAGGGACACTGTTGCTCCTGGGGTATCGGCGAGGACCATTCGCAACCGTCTCCATGAAGCTGGGCTACGGTCCCGCACACCGTTAGGCCGTCTTCCGCTCACGCCCCAACATCGTGCAGCCCGCCTCCAGTGGTGTCGCGACAGGCGTGAATGGAGGGACGAATGGAGACGTGTCGTCTTCAGCGATGAGAGTCGCTTCTGCCTTGGTGCCAATGATGGTCGTATGCGTGTTTGGCGCCGTGCAGGTGAGCGCCACAATCAGGACTGCATACGACCGAGGCACACAGGGCCAACACCCGGCATCATGGTGTGGGGAGCGATCTCCTACTCTGGTGATCGTCGAGGGGACACTGAATAGTGCACGGTACATCTAAACCGTCATCGAACCCATCGTTCTACCATTCCTAGACCGGCAAGGGAACTTGCTGTTCCAACAGGACAATGCACGTCCGCATGTATCCCGTGCCACCCAACGTGCTCTGGAAGGTGTAAGTCAACTATCCTGGCCAGCAAGATCTCCGGATCTGTCCCCCATTGAGCATGTTTGGGGCTGGATGAAGCGTCGTCTCACACGGTCTGCACGTCCAGCACGAACGCTGGTCCAACTGAGGCGCCAGGTGGAAATGGCATGGCAAGCCGTTCCACAGGACTACATCCAGCATCTCTACGATCGTCTCCATGGGAGAATAGCAGCCTGCATTGCTGCGGAAGGTGGATATACACTGTACTAGTGCCGACATTGTGCATGCTCTGTTGCCTGTGTCTATGTGCCTGTGGTTCTGTCAGTGTGTTCATGTGATGTATCTGACCCCAGGAATGTGTCAATAAAGTTTCCCCTTCCTGGGACAATGAATTCACGGTGTTCTTATTTCAATTTCCAGGAGTGTATTTTGACACTCCCAAACTCCCAAGTACCTATAGGGTACTCCCCGTTGACGTAGAATCATGAAATTTGGCAAGAAACAAGGTTTCACAGCAAAAGAAATGTAAAGAAAAATCTGAAAATTGTTAAACCGTAATTATATCACATGAAAATTATCTTTTTTCCGCAAGAACATGCATTGCATTCATCATCCGTCGAAGGCATAATAGACGAACATTACTGCTTGCAAACTTAAAACGTAAGTTGTAGTTATGTTAGAGAAAGTAAATAAAAATATTTTCTGATCGCTTCTTTTTGTATGTCCGGGACAGTCTGAGGAGCTCTGCAGAGATTTTGATACGTTCTTGGAATTCCCGGGACCGATATCTAGCCAGTATGTATCGAAAACAGCACATGCCTGGGTGACACTAGTTGTAAAAACAGGAGAAGTAGTAATTTTCTCGGCATGTTGTACTCAATATGAACACTACATTCTTACAATTACATGCTTGTTTTAAACTTTCTACAGGAAAAGAACTTGTTTTACATTCACAAACTTTTCTCTCGCATCTAACAGTTTGGTAGCAAAAGACGAGGAACGCATTATTTCGCCAATTATTGTCGAGGATAACTGGTGATGAACAATGCAATGTATTTTGTTGTATTGTTCTCAGAGTAAGATTTGTTTTTCTCTCTCGATGTGATAAGAGTATTTTGAAATTTTTGTTCTAATACTTTATCTAACGACAAAGGTGTATTTTGCAGGGTTAAACTAACAGAGTGCATTTGAGGGGAATCATTTTAATACTCCTCGACAACAATATTTCTTCCTGTTGGAAAGTCTCATAATATAAATGTAGATTTGTTTGTCGCTCCAACGAGTCAATTAACAGAAGAATTTTGTTCTCCTGCACATAGGGCTTTGTTTGCAATCCTAAATTATCCTTAGTCTTTCCATTTAACGCACTGTATGAAAACATTTATAAAAACAATATTCCGCACAAGTGTTCGAACCCACGACCCTCGCATTGTAATTCTTTGCACTTTTCACTGCTCCAACCGCTACTTGCACATTCCGTTAACATGTTGGCTGATACCTCGTCCGACCTGCGCCAGAAGTGCTATGGTTCTAAATGCTTAGCTGGTGATAAGTGCTTTAGTGGACGTGGTCGAATTACAGGCGAAGAAATACACAGGTTGCAGCATTATTATGGACAAGCCGTAAGACGAAATAAGAATGACATTGAGGGAATGAAAATGGCGGTATGGGCTACCTTCTTTCATGAATCCTCCACAGGTGAGAACCCATGTCATGCACTCTGCCTACCATGGCAGTAATTCATGGTGTGGCTACCAGAGGGCTGTTACTCAAGGTGAGACCTACAACCATAAACACTCTTTGCCATTGGCGATAATAGAAGTCATGAAAACTGTATATCTTAGTGACAGAAATTATTAGAGAAATGTTTATATGGTAGGACTCAAAATTCATTTCTGGTCAGACTCTGCGTATAGCATAAATCTGGACGAAATCGGTGATGACGAGTAGATTTTGCCACATTAACATGCTTAACTAAAAAATAGACTACTCTTGTGACTTAACTTTGAAAATAAAATGCTTTTCTGAAAAAATACCCTCAATTCATTTCAAAAAATTTTGATAATCTTACTTAAAATTTCTTTGAACCAAAATTTATGACAGCATCACCTTTTCAATAGTCTGTTTTAAAGATAATAGTGTAAAAAACGTACAGGAAAAAATAAACCTTCTGCTTTGTTTGTATTTTGAGTAATGTGTACCTACGATGGTACATAAATAATTAGCATGGTTTATTCATCTTGCAATAAAAAATACAATTAAAAAACTGTGAGAGCTAAAGCAATGGTTTATACACAAAAAAGTTCCCAAAAGATGTCTTAAAAGATAGTAAGCATTATATGGGCCTAAAATCGTATTCTTTGCGTTACACTGTTTAGAAAGCTGACAATTTTTTCAAGTTTTCCCCTGGTACTCACGGACCGGTCCCCTTGAAGGGACACGTCATTCATAATGCTGTGCCAGAACCGCACCCGTCTGAAAAGCTGACAAAGTGCGACTCCTGCGTCCAATGCTGTCTCTGGGCACACCACTGTCGGTACGGCTCTTTCTCCTGCCGTAACAATGGTCGCTGTGCTGACAACCTGTGGTGCCCCAGACTTCACACCGTTCGTGTGGATAAGAGTTTTGCTGCAAGAAAAGTGTATCTCCTGAGTCAAGGTACAGGACGTGGCTGTGCGTTCCTACAAGGCCGAGTGAACAGCATGTATCTCCTCTCGGGCTCTAGTCGCGTGGAGAAGTGGATGGCATTGAGAACGGCCTTCTTGAAACTATGTATCCCATATTCGCATGACAATCGTAGGATGCTGACCAAAGCGAGCTGCAGTTATGTGAACCAGTAGCCGCAATTTCGACAGACCACGATCCTGCTAGTACTGAATTCCGACACGTTATGGCAGACGTTGCTCCTTGTTACACGAGGCATAAAACGACTTCTCACTGCCAATTGTCAGATGCGATGTCTGAATGAGAAACTCTGTCAGTAACCATTCTTTGTATAGCGTGAGTCTGGAGCATAGCTACAAGCTTTGGAAGGTGGTAGAATAAGTGATTTTGAACAAAAGAATTTCGTATGGAAATATTCCCTATTCCGAATGGTTTCCGAGATACAACAAATTTAATGTACACTGTTATTTTTTGTATTATTCAAATATTGTCATTGTTTACGACGTACCACGGTGATGTAGAGGCAGTTGAGACGAACAGTTTGATGCAGGACACATGTTGTCTATCAAGTTGGATAACTACCTCAAATTGGCCTACAAAAACTATCTAAGCTACAGCGCATGCACGTCGCGAGAGATTTTCCATATTCTCGAGCTCTCTTCGCGGAAACTATTAGTCCTACAGAAAAAAAATGAGTAGGACATCTATAGTAGGAAATTTAATGTAGTTCAATTTTATACTGCGATATCTTTTCGCTGGATAGTGGAGTTCTCGAGTTGTTCAAAAAAAAACGTGGTATTACATACGTTCGGTCTCATAAACTATTCGGAATAGGGTATTGTCCACATGTAGCTTTTTGTTCATAATCGCTGACACTATCCCCCCTAAAATCATCTACGTTCCCTCCTGTCTCACCTTGTATGCTGAATACAGATGGTATTGCTCCCGTCTATTTTGTCCGTTTGCGCTCAAATGCTAAAATTTTGCATATTCAAGGATGATAATTTTGTGTTCGTTGCATGCCGCCTTCAAGGGACTGTGATTTTAATGCTTGGCGGTGTAAATTGTCACTATTTCAAAGACTGGGTATTTGACACTGCTACAGTTGATTCCTGTTTCAAGCCGTTCAGTTGTAACGATCTCCTTGCTAACGATACGCAAATGCCAAAACTTCTCTCCTCCATCACATATGCTCCTGTGTTTTGCTCTTTTGAGCGAAAACAAATCAGCCGGATCATCTTACAGTGTTAAAGAGATCCCAAGACAAAGTCGATGTTCCCGAAGAGTCAGAGCACCTGTCGGCTGAGGGTTACCCGGAATCCTTAGGCAACCAGCCAAAGAGCTCGCCTAGTGCTAGTAAAATACATGCGCTGTTTTCCTTTTCCACTTCGCTACCAGGGACAACAATCAGTCTTCGGTAGGTGTAGCTGTTTGTGTGAGAGAGCAAAGGTCAGTGTGTCGATCGATCTCCCGACCTTTACACGCTAGAGCGTCAGCACTCCATAATAGATGCTGAAAAAATGTTCTGAAAGCGTTGATATAGGTGCAGTCCTACAGAATGAGGTATTTTCGATCGCTTTCCTTTTCAGTCAAGCAGATTTGGAATACTGCAGTTCCATTTCAATTACAGGCAACGATATAACTTTTTCCCGAAAAATAACGCAGATTCTGCTTCATGAAGCTGTTATCAGTTGAAATGAAGACGGAATTTGTATTTTAGTGTGGAATTGATAGATTCATAGCCTGCACCCCGCATGGGACGGCGGAGTGCCAGCTCCCTTGTGAATCTGGTGGGTGAATAAAACTTCAGCGACACTGTTGAAGAGCCATTCGCCCAGAGTGATTTATGTTCGCCTGCAGAACCTATTCTGTTACGATTGCAGTATTTCCAAAGGCAAAACTTTTCCATTGTAGTACCTGCTGGTTTTCAAATGGAATCTCCTTCCGTAAATTTCAGTAATTGTATACTAGTTTCGAAATGCCGTTACATTCGAGCACAAGGAAGGCTATGCCCTTTTTCTACTTAGCGTAAACAAATCATTCAAACCATCCATGCTGACTAACCGCCTGCAGAAACCTGTGTGCACCTCTTCTATTTCTAAAAGATTTTCATGAGTCGAAAGTAACTACAGTTGTTACGGATTATAATAATTCTGCATGAAAGGAGACGTATAAATTTTAGTAGTATTTTTTCTGGTTTTGGATGTGTGGAATCGCGTTCGTAGGGTTTGAATTGCTCAGACATGCGGGCGCAGCATCGGTAGCGAAGCTGCGCTGCACAGAGATGAGTTAGATGTGATATTTGCTCTGCTAAGATGAGCGCTAGATTTATATGTTGAGCGCGAGGAAAGGAAACACACAGAGACAGTTGAGTTTTCGTGTTAGATGTGAATATTCGAGTTTTGTCTACTAGCACCAGGCAACAAAATATTGATATTTTTCGAAGTTATGTAATGGATTAACGGAAGATTCACTGTGGAGAGAAAAGGAATCGATATTTTACATTGGCGCAATTATACTCTTTATGAAGAATGGTTTACAGGTACTGATTAAGCTTATTGTATTTTTGGTCCGATAATGTAGCATTCTTCGTTCATCAGACTTCAGATAAGGAATCGTTTTGCATTTCATTTTTTTGTTAGCAAATGTCGCTGTGAGAGAAATAGATTTACGAATTAGATTTTGGAATTATGTTTAAGGAAAGATTGTACATGTGACGTTTAATGTTTGTAATTATTAGATTAGACTTAACTTGATTTCAGAGAAATCTTCACTATTACTGAAGTTTCATTAAATGTCATTAAGTCAAATAATATGAGGTTCCTATTGAGCTCATTTATCGCAGTAATTGTTAACATCCCACGAGTCAATTAATTAGAAGTCTATTTAACATCATTACCAAAAATTATGAGGCAAGAATGAGAGCAATATTCATAGAGAACGCATTACATCTTTGCATATCTCAGTAGTAAGACTTTGCAGCTCTGTTATCGAGACGAGCTGTAGCTACAAGAGCAGTTAGTTGCACTGAATTGTCAAATGTGACCCAGGTAAGTCAAACAGTGTAGAAAACACATTCTTTCTTTAATTATATTTCACAGGGCCAACTTTAGTTTCAGAGTAATCAGTTTTTCATCAAAGTTCATAGTCAGATTTTGTGATAACAGTAAGTTTCAACCAGACCATGAATTTCTTAGCATTTCTCTATGCATTCTCCCATTTGAATTCTGTCACTAACAGTTAGCGATATGCAAGCTATCAGCTTTAAAGTGTGATATGCGCACCATTCAAAGCAGGAGGCCTAAAGTTTATCAACTAACAGACAATTTAACATTCAAAACTTACTCAGCATTACAGATCCCCTTTCACTAAAATGAATTTAAGCAGATGACTTTTAACATGCTCGTGGTCACGATTTTACGTCTTTGGCAGCGTTACCGACAAACACGCAAAAGCTGACGACACACTCCTCTAACTCGTTAAGAATTGTAACTCTGCTGCGATACTCTTCATGTTAAATATCTTCATTTACACTTCGCTACCCGCTTTACGGTGTGTGACTTCAGACAAGTTAACATCGCGTACCACTCGCAATCCAATCTCTACATGCGCCCATTTGCTCCGTTCGCGGTAGCTGTATGGGAAGAACGACTGCTGGTAATGCTTTGAGTAAGAAGGTCTCTCATTGCACCCACGTGGGTCTTTTAGTGGGGCGTATGTTGGAAAGAACCAACAGCTGTGTTGAAGCTTCTTTAAATGTACGGTAATAGTAAGCCACAATCTAGCGGAGCCTACTAAGTGGGGGCTTGAACCTCAGTATCGTTCTCGCGCTGACTAAACGAGCCCCTGATCATATACACATCTCCTCTAGCTCGGGTTTTGACCCTTCGTCATAAGCGTCTCAGACTACCAAGCAATACCCAAGAATCGATCGAATAAGAGTTCTGTAATTTATTTTCTTCGCGATAGAATTACATCACCTTCTCGATTCTTGAAATGAGTCTTCGCTCTTTACCACAGTTAGTTTGATGCAGACGTTTCATTTCATATTGCAATGTACACAGACGTTTGACAGTTGCGACCGTTTCCAACGATTGGCGGCCGTTGATGCAATGTAACTACAATTGTTAAGGTTTATTATTCTACGTGAAAGGTTTGTGTATAAATGCGTCTTTCTGTTTATTTGCGTTACATTTGTTTGCGAGCATGTTGAGGGACAGCTGCCGGCCCCTGCACCAAAAGTCGAGTCACTGGAAGGAAGTCTTTCTGCATTTCAGTACCATCTCCACGCCTACGACTTCCCTGACTACAACAGTATCGCCCACAATCAACGTCATCGATCTCCCAACGCTGACCACCAGTTCATTTATATACAAGTTACGCAAAACTTTAATGTCAAAATTATACAAAAAGTAGAGTATCCTAAACTGAGTATTTTGATATAAGCAACCAAAGCTTAGAAATTAAGTCACCAGTGAGCAAGAGTATAAAGCACGTGTTTGTAAACTGCTTATGTTTCTGCATCAATGTTGGCAGCGCTACCTTAGAAAACAATACACAATTATCTACGATGTGTCCACGCTGTACTTTTCTCATGAAGTTATGTGGAAGTCATTGGTGTACCGAACGCCAGTAGACATCGACGAGGAATTGGTTGGTACGGTCACAGCTCTCTATGGCATCGTACAATAAACAACACGGTTGTTTGAGAGAGCGAAAATGTAATGCGCTATTATAATACACTGCTGGACAATAAAACTTCGTCACCAGAAGGCGGCATGCAACAAAAGTCAACTTTACGTACTACTTTCTTGGATAGGCAGAGGATCATTATTTCAGAGAAACGACACCAATTCAGTAAATACCACAAGAGAATTAAATGGGTTTCTCACTCAGAAATCGCATTTGAATGTTAATTTGGGTGTCACGTGACTATGGACTCGATTGGTACACAAGGGCCAAATTCAACGCCATGTGAGGTCGAGGCGGACCCACGGGAAGAACACCGAAATGTTCATTCTGCTGTGCAGGATCGTACGGCGGCGATAAGAACCTTGTCTGGAAACTGACATTTTTACAGCAAGACAAGTATCCAGACGGACAGTCCTATGACGTCTGGAAGCACTAAAGCTTAACAGCACGGCGGCGCTTGTAGCGGTTTCCCCTGACGTGGGAACAGAGAGAGCCGTGCTGAAAGGAGACGCCCAGCCGGAACGCTGGACACGGGAGTGGCACCACGCGGTCATTTCAGACAAGTCTCGACTCTGGAGGGACGCGTGCGTATGCGGAGGAACGAACGTTGCCCCACTGCACTCGTCCTCGTCATACGGCTCCTCAGTAGCGTAGTGGTATGGGACAACACGGGCTACTCAACACGCTCACATGTAGTTCACAAAGACAGTAATCAGGTCAGTAGCCGCCACATTTCTGGCGTGTTGACCAGTGGATGTGCCGTGTCGTAGGTCTGCGTAATGTCTTTCAACAAGATAAAGCCCCCTCGATAAAGACGGTGCTCGAGTGCTGTTCTGGGCAGCAACTTATCCAGATTTCTCACCCACTGAATAATATCTGGTCATGAGCTGCCGAGATACTGGCACTATGCATTCGCCAGACACTACAGCTGATGAATACGTGCCCATATCCGTCATCCAATCTCAGTCTGACAAATTGTCCAGAGTTATATACAGTGTTGCCAGTAGATGTGGCATCCTAAAGACCTCCAAATCATCTATAAAAATGGTTCGAATGGCTCTGAGAACTATGGGACTTAACTTCTGAGGTCATCAGTCCCCTAGAACTTAGAACTGCGTAAACCTAACTAACCTAAGGACACCACACACATCCATGCCGGAGGCAGGATTCGAACCTGCGACCGTAGCGGTGGCGCGGTTCCACACCGTAGCGCCTAGAACTGCTCGGCCACCCCGGCCGGCCCAAATCATCTATAAATTCAATCATTCACAATAAGTGAAATTACGGTATCGGCTATTCTTTCATTACGGTATCGGCTATTCTTTCTGGTGTTCAACATTTAATGTCCATCAATTCACATGCACTAACACTGGCGGTCGTAATTTTCAACAGTCGCCAAGCGCTTAAGCAGTTACTGTGTGGTGTAGGATGTTTACCTCAAAGTACTTAATAACTTCATATGTATTCCCCAGAGGTTGAATATTAAAAATTAAGGTTCTAGGCGTTCCAATCCGGAACTGCGAGTCTGCTACGGTCGCAGGTTCGGATCCTGCCTCGGGTATGACTGTGTGTGATGTCCTTAGGTTAGTTCGGTGTACGTAGTTCTAAGTTCTAGGGGACTGATGACCTCAGATGTTAAGTCCAATAGTGCTCAGAGCCAATTTAACCATTAAAAATTAAAACAGCTCATTTATTTTTCGGTTACAGTCAAGAAACCATGGGTCGCACATTTTAACAAACAGGGCGAGCGGCACAGTAAGCAGCATCGCCTTCTTCCGCTAGTTTTAGAATGCTTGTATAACTACAATTTATGAATGAGTACGATATAGAATATTCTAAGATCACATTCAGAACACTCACTCTAGGATTCTCTACTGTTTGTACAATTGTGTCGCTCAAGGTTGCGAACATCTTGCACCCCTTCAAATGCAGCCGTCTCCAGTGATAGTTATATGGTTCCCACGGTCTAAAATTAAACTCTCCGTTCAACACAATCAGTTTCATTAGATGCCTGTCCTTGTGATTTTGAAGAACTTGAAAACAGCTTCATATAAACTGTCACCTAGAATTCTGAAAAGCGACAGAGTCTCCAAATGTCTCAGAGAACTGGCACCCAATATACGAGACTGGCAGGCAGTTCCTTGCACGTCTACATCAACAGAAGCTTGAGCACCTTCCAGACCTTTTCATCTCTGCCAACGTATTCCAACTCCGCCCTCGCGAGGAACCTTAGAAATCGAGCAGTGATCCGTCATTGGTTCTTCAAACGAAAGATTGTTTTAAGCGAATCGCTCAAGAATTAACAAAGCTGTAAGCAGTTATCGATAGAGAACAGATTTTCATCTGCCCCGTACTTACGGTTTGACTTGATGTTTTTTCACTGCGACAAGGAGTGAAGTATATGCAACTCAAACTTAAGGTAACTTTTTGGTGATGCTGACAGAACAAGTTTACCTCATCGTAACCTCTGATGTGAACGTTGAGCATATGCGAAGCAGACTTCTTTGCACCACTCAGTTATAACAGAGCTCGAGTTCATGGTAAAAACTACCAAATACGCTGTGGGAAGAAAAATAACGGAAATGATGGATAATATTGTAAAGACAATAAAAATTGAAAGTCGTTAATTGGTCGACAAAAACGTAAGTTCGAGGTGAAACGGCTGCAGTAGTACGGTAACAGAGAACAAATTATTAGCCCTAGTAAGCGTTCCATTAACAGTTCTAGAATCGATATGCTCATGTAACGCAACAAAGACTAAAAACTGTTCAAATAGTTTTGCTAATGGTACGATTTATAAATGGGTAACTTCGGAAACAGGTATAACAATTGGAGACACTGGTTGAAAGGTGACTCATCCGAAGAAGTTCTATTTCTCACAAATTCTTCGGTGTGTTACGAGAGACGATATTGGAAAATAAGTATTTGGTTAACTTGCTCAAAACTTTCAGGACGTCTCTTTGAGCTTGTTACGGTCATTTCAGGTTATGGTGTGTAGTCATCAAGTTGAATCTCTGGTGGCAGTAGAGGAAGGCATGACTATTTTGTGAATAAACACTTCAAATCTAGACAGACTTATTCACAAGATACTCGCAGTAATCGCGGTCTCCTACAAGAGGACATAACTGCTTTCTAGACTTATCTGTTGAACTCTTCCCGGTGGCTTTCAGGGAAAAGCACTCAGCTGCTGAACTCACCCCGTGCAGCTTTGGAGGACAACATTCCAGCCTCCAAAGAATAGCCAGGAACTTATGGGCATCTGCCTTTACTGGACCGACTTGACGTGCCCGCGGCGGCAGAGCCTTCCAGGGAGCGAGTTGCGACAGTGCTGCCAATCCTGACTATGTCCGACTTATAGGCCGTTAATGTCCGACAGTGATTCGGATCTCCCAGCCAACCTAAGTGTCGATTTGGAGGAAAAGTCGGACATAGGATTGGCAGCACTGTCGCAACTCGCTCCCTGGAAGGCTCTGCCGCCGCGGGCACGTCAAGTCGGTCCAGTAAAGGCAGATGCCCCTCAGTTCCTGGCTATTCTTTGGAGGCTACGCCAGGCAACTTTGGCAGGAGAGTTTTTGATCTTGCCCGCGTTTACGTTTTCTATTCGGGTCGCTCCCTGGACCGTTTTGCACACGCTTACGACTACTTTTGTTACTCTCTGTATTTTTTTTTCTGGCTAGCCGTTCACCTCGTGAACTCCGTCTTCATCGACCACATCAACCGCCTGTTTGCTCCAGCGGTCCCCGCGTCACCGCCGGTGCGACTAAAAAAAGCACAAATGAGGAAACGCACTGATATAAGCGACTTTGACAAAAGACAGATAGTTACGACCCAGCGCCTCGGGACTAGCATCTGGGAAACAGCGAAGGTGGTCCGCTGTCCACGTGCTGTTGTCGTGAGCATCTGTGGGAACAGGCGACACGGGTAGAGCGTCCTCCTCTCATCGCAGGGCGGAGTGGTGGGCGGATTGCCCGCTCTGTAAAACAGGGTCAGTAGCGATCTGTAGCAGATGTTCTGACGGAGTACATTGCTGATACAGGCACAAGTGTTCCGGAACACACCGTTCCGCGCACATTGCAGTAGACGAACCCTACGCGTTTCTTTGTGCACTCAACAGCATCGTCAGTTACGATTCCACTCAACATGAGATCGTAGAAGCTGTACCGTGGATGAATGTTAAACGTGTCGCCTGATCGGATGAATAACGTTTCTTGTTACACTAGGTCGATCATCACATTCGCATTGACCATCACCCGAGGGAACGTAATCGAAGTCACCTTGACAGCAGTAGGCTATGTGATCGACTCGGCCGGCCGGGGTAGCCGAGCGGTTCTAGGGGCTACAGTCGCAGGTTCTAATCCTGCCTCGGGCTGGGATGTTTGTGTTGTCCTTAGGATTAAGTAGTTCTAAGTTCTAGGGGACTGATGACATCAGAAGTTAAGTCCCATAGTGCTCAGAGCCATTTGAACCATTTTGTGATGGACTTGGTGAACATTACTGTGGACCATCTGCGTCAGTTCATGCTTAACGTCTTCCCCCTCGACGATGGTATCTTCCAGCAGAATAACTGTGCCACAAAATCAGGAATGTGCTACAGTGGTTTGATGAGCATACTAGTGAACCCACATTGGTATCTGTGGAGGAAATTCGCCTGATCTGAACCCGATGGAACACATCTGGGAAGCTAACGGGTCCTGGTTTCGCGCCAACAAACCACTGGCCCGTAATTTAAGGGGACTGTGTGAACTTTGCAAAGTCATCAGGCGCCACATACTGCGGGGTTGCGAGTAAGCTTCTTCACTAGGTTTAAAGTTTTGATGCCATCTTTAATCACCTGAGCCTGGCAACTAATTTGGTGGTCAGCCAGAAAGCGAAGGGAAACATACACACCTTAGTTTACAGTGTGCACGGTCACATTCCGGTCCAGCCCACTGAAAGAAAAGCGTCTGTTTCCCATTTATTTGCGGGATCAGGACTATAACTTCAGTAAAAGTTTAAAGTTCCAATCAGGATTTAATTTAAGTAAAGTTTCTCACAAACAACACTTAAAATTGCGTTATGCTCAATTGAAAACAAGTCTTTCTAATCTAACAGCGCCTTTAGCAGTTCAGAGGCGACCTCTACGGTAACTTTCGACCAGATTGTTTTTCGCCCTCACTAATATCACTCAATTGAAAGTTCGCAATAAATGTTCAAAAATTAATGCTGGCCTTAAAAGTGGAAATAAATTCACCACTTGCCACGCGGAATTTTGAATTTCACACGAACGGCACACTAACAGTTATTTTACCGAATTCTAAACGGTGTACAATCCTCGCGAGTTCACTATCCGTTTTCACTGCCAAATACGCGCTTGTCACATCTCGGCTCTGACGTTATCCGAGGCAGAGCGCGACCAGACGTTTAACTGACGTGGACCTCACAGTGTCTGAGAGCGAAGTGAACCTTCCTACTGCTTCAGGGGCTGTATTTATAAGGTGCTGGTGCGAACTGCCGAGAAAACATCTGATGTCTCTCTGTATTTGCATACGACGGCAGTCTACAAACGACCGCTATCTCGGGCAAATAATCTTTAATAATATAGTTACCAATTACTTCAGAAACTTCTTAATTTTTTGCTGATATACATATAAGCAGTGTGAAACCACGTAAAAAGTTTCAGCTCTCTAGAATGAAAACTTTGCTTAATAGAATTTATTTAGTGGAACTAACGGTAGATTGTTACCTCTGAACCACACCTGTGCTAAGACTTATATCAGTTGCTATTTATGTTACAAGTCTTAAACTTGGTGTAACTCTATTATTTGATATATTTGATCATTTGGTTTAACTAAAATCATCTGTTATTAAAATTTCAAGTAATTAATCTACAACACTTAGGTACATTTTAGTTACAAAATTAGTTTTTATTTAATTACTCAAAAACTACAAGAGGTAGATTAACGTGGACTCGCTGTTATTATTTTTGGGGTGTGCTGAAGCATAAAACAAATTTTCAAGTTTCTAAGTCCCTTATTTAGCACCTCTGATTTTTCCGAAAAACGTGGATTCTGGCGTTAATTTTTGTTTTACGGTTTTGGAAACCAGCATCATTTAATTATAACTTCTAACTGCACCTTCTGACCAAATTCTGGCTTCCTAGCGTCATTTTTAGCGCCCCTGATTTTTCGCTTAAAACGGCATTTTTCGTAAACTATTAAGTTTAGAACATTAAGACTTGGTATTTGGAACATTATTACACTGAACTATAATTTGACAAAATTTGAAATATAAATTTTGATTTTTAATTTTGTATTAAATTGTTGTGCAATACTTGTGCGCTCCATGCAGAGGTGTTAAGGTGACGTGGCGCTACTAGCAGTGAACTGGGGTAAGTCCCGGCCCTCTCGCTCGCCTCTGTATCTCACACGTGATACAGCGCTTGGTTTGCTTCAATACCTCCGCACGACTTGTCGAATCCACGCTACGTAGAATCGCTGCTGTATTGATTTCCAAATATGGTCATAATGTTTTGCCTGGTCAACGAAGCAATTCTTCTATTTTGTGTAACCTTTATTCTCGTGTGGCAACCGCCTTATCGACCATACACTTGCTCTACGGGCCTTTCCCACTTCTTTCTTTAGGTTAGTGTTGATTATCCATTCGAAGTTGACGTTCTGTGTCACCCTGGATGTCACCTCACCACATAATTCTGGGTCTTCTTTATCCTCCCGTTGTGACTATTGTTCAAAGATTTGTGTTGTAGACTGTCTATTCTCTGAGACTCTTGCTATGTGATCAGCCGACCTCCAGCGTCTCTACTTTAGCATTTCACGGACGTTGCTTTCTTTGAACAGGTCTCGTAGTTCTTCATTTTCATTTATCCTCCATTCCCTATTATTTTCCTATATATTAGGTCTCAATAATTTCTGATATATTCCTTTCGTATATTCATAGTTCGTGTTCATCTTCCTTCTGCAGATTTAAGTTTAACATCGGTATAATATTAATAATGAGCTATAGACGAATTTTTAAGGTAGTACTAACTGTTTCCTTAAGATACTGCTACAAGTAGAAGTCGTTGTATTATCTGATGCTAGACGGAGATTTGTTTTTGTATTCCTTATGTTGTCTTCACTGAAAAGCCTCCCTAAATACTTGACGCAGCCAACTGTTTTGAAAGCAATGCTTCTAAACTCAAATTTGCATCACTCCATATTTTTTTTTACTTCTGACCAGATATTATGGCTTCTCTTCATTAACACGAAACCGTGTTTTCAAAGCCATTTTGATTGTAATTTACATATTTTACTTCCTTTTGATGAATTATGGTTTGGAACTACTTGTTAAAGCTACGTCATCCGCGTAGGCCATTCTAATAATGTTCAGATCTGTAGCTGGATCTCCTGTGTATCAGTTTTAATAAATTCTCTATTTATCTTCTCTAAGACGAGATTAAATATTGCAGGTCTCATTTCAGTGTACAGTACGTCTTAAAAAGTTCAGTTGCTCTTACCAGGATCTTTGTAAGACAAAAAGTTCTATTTTTACACATTTTAACTGATAAGTTTTGAGAGTAATTCAGATTCCTTCATTATGCCTCGAATTGTCTGACAGTGTGTGTTATCATTAGCATTTCTGAAATCTAGAAATAGTACGTGGACATCCTTGTTGCGCCATGAAACATGTTTATTTTTTATTTGGCAGTTACTTCTTGACTTACACGCATGTCAGCCCAGGAAGGAGAGCAACACCTGCGGCTGACCGAGATCCGCCAGTCCGCCTGTTCTAATGAATGCGAGCAGACCGACTGCGCCTAGCGGCAGACGCGAACCGGTAACTCCATCGCTGCACACAAGACCGGGTGCAGATAAAGGCGCGGATACGGTTCTTCGAAAAGCAGTGATGCAGAAATCAGTCGGGTGGAGAGAACCTTGTCGACAGTTACTCGCGGAGCGAGGCCGCGCTGTCTGGCGGACGAGT
The DNA here is from genome assembly GCF_023897955.1 of Schistocerca gregaria. NCBI lineage: Eukaryota > Metazoa > Arthropoda > Insecta > Orthoptera > Acrididae > Schistocerca > Schistocerca gregaria. Next base: position 547,630,941 of record NC_064923.1, read on the forward strand.
GAACGCTCTCGGAAAGGAGAGACGACGCATTCGACACAGTCAGCATTGCGTGCTTACACTGTGGGCATATTCAGCTGGTTATCGATTTTGCAACAGCTGCCACCAGCAAATACACCGTTTTCCCCATAACTCCGAGGAAAGTTGCTGCATCTAAAGAGGCAACCGTTGTTCTCTTAACCCTGCATCACTGAATTATATTAGTGAAGAAGAATTAAATGATCTCCTGAACGGAATGAACAGTCTAATGAGTACACACTATGGTTTGCGAGTATATCGGAGAAAGACGAAGGTAATGAGAAGTAGTAGAAATGAGAACAGCGAGAAACTTAACATCAGGATTGATGGTCACGAAGTCAATGAAGTTAAGGAATTCTGCTACCTGGGCAGTAAAATAACCAATGACGGACGGAGCAAGGAGGACATCAAAATCAGACTCGCTATGGAAAAAAAGGCATTTCTTGCCAAGAGAAGTCTACTAATATCAAATACCGGCCTTAATTTGAGGAAGAAATTTCTGACGATGTGCGTCTGGAGTACAGCATGGTATGGTAGTGAAACATGGACTGTGGGAAAACCGGAACAGAAGAGAATCGAAGCATTTGAGATGTGGTGCTATAGAAGAATGTTGAAAATTAGGTGGACTGATAAGGTAAGGAATGAGGAGGTTCTACGCAGAATCGGAGAGGAAAGGAATATGTGGAAAACACTGATAAGGAGAAGGGACAGGATGATAGGACATCTGCTAAGACATGAGGGAATGACTTCCATGGTACTAGAGGGAGCTGTAGAGGGCAAAAACTGTAGAGGAAGACAGAGATTGGAATACGTCAAGCAAATAATTGAGGACGTAGGTTGCAAGTGCTACTCTGAGATGAAGAGGTTAGCACAGGAAAGGAATTCGTGGCGGGCCGCATCAAACCAGTCAGTAGAATGATGACAAAAAAAAAAAAAAACACTCGTGGATTCCTCATCTGTTTGAGTACAACATTCCACTTAAGGCAATCTATGCCACCGGCAGTAACGTCCATGCACTGTCTCATTACCATGTGTTTGGTTCTGTAGATTTTTGATTTCAATTTTTTTTATACAGCGAGAACATTAGAAATCTAGCGCTCCGATTGGGAACCGGAAGGAAATATATCGGCAGCTTATTATCGTAGAGTCGTCCTGTTTTAGGGCCGCCCGTGTATTATATACTAGGTAACATGGTGACAGAGATTATAAAGAGAAATTGTCCTGACATACTCTGACTCTGACACCGAGAAGGAGTTGGGCGACATGAACGAAAGCTGGCAGTCGTGTTTCTACATCTGAAAGTTGATGTCTATTAAACTTTTGCTGCATTCTCATAAGAGTGGCGCTATGAGGACGCACAGCAGGTTTGCTTTAAATACTGGCTGTAAGGGTCGTAAGCGTTAGTTACCCTTGAGACTATACTTGGCTGGTTGATGTTAATCAAGAATGCCTGTAAAGCGACAAAGACGCCATTATCAGCACCTCAATGAGTTTGAAGTAGATGTTGTAATGGAGCTACGGATAGCTGGATGTTCCTTCTGCGATACAGCAGAAAGGCTTGGCAGGAATGTAGTCACTATACATGATTGCTGGCAGCAGTTTCCATGGGAATGTACGGTCGCAAGAAGACCAGGCTCCGGATGGTCATGTGGCACTACCAAGAGGCATGACCATCATAATCGGCATATGGCTCTGGCGCATCGTACTGCATCGGTAGCAGCAATTAGCGCTGCAGTTGGCACCACAGAGGCACGACGTTACAAATCGATTACTTCAAGGAGAGCTCCGAGCGACACGCCCTGTAGAGTGGGTTTCACTGACCTCAAACCACCATCAATTGCGACTTCAGCGGTGGCAAGCAAGAGATCATTGGAGAGCAAGGTGGTGACGTCTTGTGTTTTCTGATGAAAGCTGGTTCTGCCTCGGTGCCAGTGACGGCCGTGTGTTGGTTAGGAGGAAGCCACTTGAGGACCTGTAACCAACTTGTGGACCTACGCCTGGGGATATGGTCTGGTGTGCGATTTCGTGTGCCAGTTGGAGCACTCTCTGGTTATCCCACGCACCTTGACTGCTTATTTGTACGTCAATATGGTGGCTCGACCTGTTGTGCTGCCATTCATGGACAGCATTCCAGGGGGTCTTTCCCAACAGGATACCGCTAAGTTCCTCCCACGTGCGAGGCCAGTGCACTAGCCACTGCGACATTTTTCTAGACAGTAATCTTTAGAATCATTGAAGGTACAGAACTGTTTTCCTATGAGAGGCTACAGAAAAGCAATGCATCCGGATTCTTTATGTGAAACCTGTTGAAGCTTTTTAAATAAATGGAACTTTATTAACATCTCTACATTTTTGTTTCTTAACATAGTCACACTGGTGACGAACTCATTTCTCACAACGAGAGACCGTGTAATGTCCCCACAGCAAATACCCTCTACCACGCACCAATTAATCATTTTCAATCAAACCATCCACATTCATTCTCTTTGGAAAAGTATCTGATCTGATTTTCTCGTAATACACTCCTGGAAATTGAAATAAGAACACCGTGAATTCATTGTCCCAGGAAGGGGAAACTTTATTGACACATTCCTGGAGTCAGATACATCACATGATCACACTGACAGAACCACAGGCACATAGACACAGGCAACAGAGCATGCACAATGTCGGCACTAGTACAGTGTATATCCACCTTTCGCAGCAATGCAGGCTGCTATTCTCCCAAGGAGACGATCGTAGAGATGCTGGATGTAGTCCTGTGGAACGGCTTGCCATGCCATTTCCACCTGGCGCCTCAGTTGGACCAGCGTTTGTGTTGGACGTGCAGACCGCGTGAGACGACGCTTCATCCAGTCCCAAACATGCTCAATGGGGGACAGATCCGGAGATCTTGCTGGCCAGGGTAGTTGACTTACACCTTCTAGAGCACGTTGGGTGGCACGGGATACATGCGGACGTGCATTGTCCTGTTGGAACAGCAAGTTCCCTTGCCGGTCTAGGAATGGTAGAACGATGGGTTCGATGACGGTTTGGATGTACCGTGCACTATTCAGTGTCCCCTAGACGATCACCAGAGGTGTACGGCCAGTGTAGGAGATCGCTCCCCACACCATGATGCCGGGTGTTGGCCCTGTGTGCCTCGGTCGTATGCAGTCCTGATTGTGGCGCTCACCTGCACGGTGCCAAACACGCATACGACCATCATTGGCACCAAGGCAGAAGCGACTCTCATCGCTGAAGACGACACGTCTCCATTCGTCCCTCCATTCACGCCCGTCGCGACACCACTGGAGGCGGGCTGCACGATGTTGGGGCGTGAGCGGAAGACGGCCTAACGGTGTGCGGGACCGTAGCCCAGCTTCATGGAGACGGTTGCGAATGGTCCTCGCCGATACCCCAGGAGCAACAGTGTCCCTAATTTGGTGGGAAGTGGCGGTGCGGTCCCCTACGGGACTGCGTAGGATCCTACGGTCTTGGCGTGCATCCGTGCGTCGCTGCGGCCCGGTCCGAGGTCGACGGGCACGTGCACCTTCCGCCGACCACTGGCGACAACATCGATGTAACTAGGACAGCTTCTGGAGTATCTGTTGAGGGATTGACGTGTTTCTGAGAGATGCATATTCTGCTTTTCTTCTCGCTAAGGCGAGCCAGTTAACATTTGTGCCATTGGCGGTTTGTTTTGAAGAGAAAGAGATTGTAAAAGGAAAATAATTAGGGCGTGGAATCACCGGAGATCTGGACATTTAATGGAGATGGATTTAATACACGATTTCATCCATAAATAAGGTTTGTGGTTTTTTTGTTCCGGAGTGAATGAACGAATGAGTTTTTTTCTGAATCATTTGTTGATCACGTTGGCCCAGTAATTAGTGGGGAAGTTTAAGCTCTCGTCGAAGAGAGCCTGCAATCACTGAGTGTGTGTTAAATCGTCCAAAAAGGCTTCGTACACATCTGGAATTCGCATTCTTTCGTAAAAGGAACAAATTGTCCAAACGATTGATTCTCCCGACTGACTGCAGTGTTTAATAGTAATAATAAATCTAAAGATCTCTTACAGCAAGCCAGCCGCTGATTATCAAGACGAAGGACTCCACCAAAGATTCTATTTGTCTGATTCTTTTCATCACTATATCACTTAATGAAATCATATATTAAAAACTATACATAGATAAAGGAGAGAAAGAGAAAGAGCGAATGAAAATAGAGATAATACTAATAATCCTCCATTAGTCTAATTTTTCGCCTGTCTTATCACGTATCAGCCAAGAACTGGGAGGGCCTTACTTTACTGTATAGACTTATGTGTGAACGTGAAGGGATTTTAAAGACAACAGATACACGTCTATACAGACATTGCACAGAGATAGCGGCTAGCTGCATTGATCATCTATTCTTAGATTAAAGAGACGGCAACTTATTATCCGGACATTAAAATGTTAAAACCAGTTAGTTACTACCGTCAATGTAGAATATTTGCCTTCGTCCACGGAGCCATAACCTCACCTCTGGCTGCACGGCTTCAACCACAATCAAATGAGGTGCTCGGGAGAGATCTTAAGTTATGGAAACAGACGAAAATTGGACTGTATGGAGGACGATCTGTGAGAGTGAACCTCAAGCGTCGGTTTGTTGCAGATGTCGCAGCGCTCGTGTGTGATCTGGCATTGTTATATTGAAAGAGAGGGCGCTCCGTATGTGGGCGAACTCTTCGAATTTGTGCTTTCAGTTTTCTGAGGGCTTCGCAATACACCGACATACGAGGGCTATTCGGAACGTAAGGAACGACAGGTCGCGAAATGGAAACCACAGTGAAAATCAAAACTGTTTTATTTGCAACAGTTAGCTACAAATTCCAGCTATTTATTTCCATAGTCACCAATCCGACTTAGATGTTTGTCGTAGCGTTGTACTAACTTTCCAATACCCTCGTTATAGGAGGCAGCCGCCGGTGCTTTCCGCCAATCCTCTAAGCTGGCCTACAGCTCATTGTCTGTGCCAAAATGTTGTCTCCTTAGCCAGAGGTTCGTGTGCAGAGATGAAACTCAGAGGGAGACAATAACGGGCTGTATTGTGGGTAATCAAACATTTGCAATTAAAAACGATGCAGGAGCATCTTCATTGCCCCTGCAGAATGCTTCTGAGAATCGTCTTGAAGAAGAAAACGCATGACAGTTATGTAATGTTGGCTGCATAGCTTCAGGCGTAATTTCTTACCAGGCCCTCGTACTTGGCCGGAGACATTATTGTTCTAGGTCTCTTTATGTGCTCCCTGTGCGCTCAGAACTAAAAAGAACGACGTAACGTGATCGACAGGCATACTACAGACACTGCCCAACACATCTGGGCAAAACCTCATCTGATTTTCACTATGGTTTCCATTTAGCGACCGATGGTACCTTACTTTCCGAATAACCCTCGTAGTTACGTTACGCGCACTCACCTTAAACGCTACAATTCGGAATCCTCTAGTGATAGACTGTGCCAACTTGGGTCAGCGAAGCGGGGAAGTCGACCGAGTAATATGCATGGCATGTCATACCTCAACCGATCATGAGAGCAGAATAAAAATTTCGGAGACAGTACTTTTCAGCACGCTCTTGTAGTACGATCTTAAATGATTTATCTTAATCTCCCTGAGATCTGAGGATGATTGTCAAATTTTCTTCTGTGACATGTAGGTAATGAGTGCATGTCCGTTTATATTGGTGTAGATAGTATGGAGTGAGAGGATGATGGCACAATTCAGATTTATCTCAAAAAGTACCAGGGAAGGCAAGGAGCATAGTTCCTTCATCCGATCATCCGATGGATAGATGGTCGTCACGAAGGTCAGACTCCTTCTCTCCAAAATGCGCGAAATCAGGTGACGATGGAAATCCGCCTGCTCTTATGTCATCACCAACTGATCGCACAATAAACCTGTTACACCATCAGGATTTTGATCTACCTTCTTCTGATCACGTATCGAGTCGGATAGCGCAGTAGTTGAGGCACTGGCGTCAAATTGGGGACGCAGAGCATTCTTGTCAGCGAAAGACAATTGAGATTTTCCATCGGTTCTATAAGTCAAGTCCACTGGCAGAAAGGACGTCACCAACCCTTGCCCTATCCGAGCTGGTGCTTCATCCCTAAAGACATTGTGTTCGATGGAATGTTAAATCCTAACATTCCTTCATTTTCCCAATCAAAAAGTTAAGCCTCTTTAATTTGGTCTTGCGACATCACGGCAAAAGGCATTTTAAGTTTGTCACATAAAGTGGTAGTTGAACTTTGTGGTAGGTCCGCTCTTGTAACGAGAACTTTCATGGCAGAAAATTGATGAGGACAAACAGAATGGAAAAACAGGATTTGATAAAAATTGGAAAGGACTTTTGTGTGTATCATACAATCGCATAGTTCACATTTTGTAAAAGAAATTTTGTGTAATCATATAATGAATTTACCTGAAAAGTGGACGAGTAATGAGACAATGTTAATTATTAAATCGTTGTGATACTTGCCTACACCCAGTTAATGAACTCGCCAGAATAAATTTACTGAGAAGCATTTCCGCAAAATAAATTTATTCTTGAATGTAAATGTCGTGTGGTATTGTTGGCTGCGACTAATTATCAACTGCAATAGAAAATAGTTCCTGCTGTCACTGACCTGCGCTCTAAAGGCTGAAACTGTGGCTTTGAGGAAATGAAAGGCGCCTTTATGCGCGTTAAAATGAAGAAGACTGGTAACGGGCATCTGTTTGGTCCCCTGCGCAGGTGACAATTAGCTATGCGCGGGGTGCGCGCGGGACATTAATCCGCCGCCGGGAATTTGTGACAGCTCGTCGGAAAATATCGCGATTTTCGTAGCGTCCGAGGCAGGCGCCCTGGCTGAGCCCTGTTGAAGTTATTTTTGCGGGCTCCAGCGAGCGGCAGCGGGCGAGGGAGGGCGCGAGTGGCGGTGGGGGCGGCGGCGCGGGGGCGGGTGCGGAGGCGGCGGTGGGGGCGGTGGAGGGGTGGCGGCGGGATCGAAACTCGGAGCGGGGGGAAAAAATCATGCGTCGCCTAGCAACGCCGCCACCAGGGCTCGTTGCCGCGAAATTCAATAGCGCGAGAGGCAACTTTACTGCGGTTGCCATGGCGACAAACACCGAGGGGGAAGTCCCGTAAATAGTTGCAACAGCGGCCGCCAGCGCTCGCAGGCGACTTTTTTGCCGGCGAACAATGGTTGGCAGTTGCCTGGCGGCGGCGGCGGCGGTGGCGTCGCTGCAGCCCTCTGACTCTGCGAGCGTCCGTCAGTCCACGCACTGCGTCTTGCCGCACGCACTGCACGCTGAGCACCAGCCTGGAACGGTGGTAGCAACAAACATCCTGACGTCACACTGAGTGACCGACACGGCGGGCCAGAAAGCTGACGGACCAAGACTAGCTCCAACTTACGCAAAAGATGAGATAACGCACACTCTCTTGAAGATTTTACTCTACGTGAACATCAGCAACAGACCAGAAGTATTCCTAGGCAGGATAAAACAAAGCTATTTCCAATCGGACAATGAATATGACTGGCTGAAGACGAGAGTATTTACAATCAGCCTCAATCTTTAAAGCTGCAGTGATGAAAGGACTTACATTGATATAAGTTTCACCTCTTAGCAAAACAAAAGACTAACAAACTTTTTGACTTGCCAGACTATCTTTAAAGTTGCAGTTATGAATCGAACAGCTTTGATACCAGTAATAAATTTTGGCAAAAGAGACTAACGTGCTATTCAGATCACTCTACTTGGGATGTAAGAAATGAAAAAAATGTTGAAAGCCAACATCTAATATAAAGACACATACTGTGCACAACAGAAAGTCCCTTCCCACGGAAGGGTTCATTCCTTGAAAAGCTAATTGGACAAAGCTGGTACACACTTTTTACTAAAGAACAGGAACTGTACTGAAGAGAGTTTAAAACCTGTCGGGACATTGAAAACTGCTTGACGCAAAAAAGAAATTAAGAAAAAGACGGAGGATCTCTATCCGATACCGAAATCGTGTGAAATGCTAAATTTACTATAGTGTGATACTAACGACACTGGAATCGGAAAAACCTGAACGTGTTAATGTTAATTAACTGTGCGCTTTTTAAAGTCTATCTGAAGTATTTTTATAGACTTTGCTTTATTGCTAAAGCAAACCACCTTTTGCCATGTAATAAATTTACTTGAGTAGCTTACTTTCAGAAATTTCACTTTTGAGAGGAGTAGACGCCAACATCAAAGTTTTTTCTCCGTTTGCGAATTTTTCTAATACTCCTTCTCCATCGTTGTTAGTCACAGTTTTCTGCTCATATCATTAGAGATAATATAGCAGACCACACGCTACGTGGTAGCTGTAACCGAAATGCTGTATTAGTTATTGCAACACCAAGAAAACTCAATTAATCGAAACGAGCATTAATGATATTATACCATTTTACAACCGTAAACCAGTAAGTTGAAGACAATATTAAGGGAAGGGAACAAAAATTAGTTAAAGATAAGATGGGAGATACAATATGCGAGAAGAATTTGACAGGGCACTGAAAAGAGGTAAGTCGGGCAGTCTTCTGAAATGGACGACACCCCTCAGAATTATAGAGACCTTTGGGAAAAAACTACATCATGTGGTATCCAAAATACATGAAACAGACGAAATAGTAACAGACATTAAGAATAAAGAAATAATTCTTAATAAAAAAACGAAGTTACGACAGGTCTGAAATTTACGAAACCATTTTTTTAATTAATTAAGGTTGCACAATAATTATACAAATTATTTAAATAAGCGTGTAAAGACTAGGGTGGATCTGTTTGGGTTCCAGAGAAGTGCAGGAGACATGTGCGGCAACACTGACTCTACGACTACTGAAGATCGGTTGAAGGAGGGAAAGCTAACGTTTATAATAATTGTAGGCGTAGAGAAAGCTTTTGACAATACCGACTGGAATATTCTCTTGAGAATTGTCGAGGTAGCAGGGATAAAACACAGGGAACTGAAGGTTATTGGCAACTTGTACAGAAACTAAGCTGCATTTACAAAAATCGGAGGACGTTAAAGGAAGCCAGCACTTGAGAAAGGAAGGAGAGAGGGCTGTAGTCTATCGCTAATGTTATTCACTCAGTACTTTGAGCAACAAAGGAATTAAAAAGGGAATTTAAAATGGGAATTACAAATCAGGGAAAAGAAATAAAAACTTCGAGGTTTGCCGATAACATTGTGATTCCGTCAGCGGCAGTAAAGAACTTAGTTAAACGTAATTGATAGTGTGTTGAGAAGAGGTTATAAGGAGGTCAATAAAACGCAGTCGAATTAGATCAGGTGATACGGGGCAAATCCACACAAATGTTTCAAATGGCTCTGAGCACTATGGAAGTTAACAATCGAGAACATCAGTCCCCTAGAAGTCAGAACTACGTAAACCTAACTAACCTAAGAACATCACAAACATCCATGCCCGAGCAGGATTCGAACCTGTGGCGGTAGCAGTCGCGCGGTTCCGGACTGAATCGCCTAGAACCGCTCGGCCACCGCGGTCAGCGGAATCCCTACAAATTATAAAAAAGGATATAGACATCTCAAATGTTAACTAAGTGTGCATGTATATACGTATATACGAGTATGTGTGTGCCACACCTCCCCCAAACCGCTGCACCGATTTCAACCAAACTTGATTCACACATCCCTTACTGTCTGCAAATCATCGCTATGTGAGAAGAATCCCCGACCTATCAAAGGAGTAGGGGTAGTGGTGAAAGACCAGAGTAGCTCACGACGTGCGAGTACTCATACTTTAGTCATCGAGTATTTGAGAATGAGGGCCCTTAGGGACTTGCAACAAACATTACACCTAACTTCAAAACTTTATCAAACTTACTCCCGCTGACGAACTCTACAAAATAAAGAAACGACAAAAGTTTGTCTCTTACTATATTTTCGTTATTCATGCAGTAAAACTGCCACATGAAGCATGTTTTAGTTTATAACTTCCTTGTTGGTAATTGTATTCGCGACACCTATTGCAAACAATATTCATGTATACCACTGAATGTACAGAAAAATTGTATCGTTGTACGACACATAGATCAGGAGACACGAAATCCTAAACACTGGGATGCGTGAAAAACTGCAAGGCTTTGAAATTTATTACTTCATTGTTACTGACCGCCGGCCGCTGTGGTCTAGCGGTTCTAGGCGCTCAGTCCGGAACCGCGTGACTGCTACGGTCGCAGGTTCGAATCCTGCCTCGGGCATGGATGTGTGTGATGTCCTTAGGTTAGTTAGGTTTAAGTAGTTCTAAGTTCTAGGGGACTTATGACCACAGCAGTTGAGTCCCATAGTGCTCAGAGCCATTTGAACCATTTTTGTTACTGACCTTATTCGCAACACTTTTCGCATACAATATCCACATCTGACGCTGAATGTTTGTACAAAAATATATCACTGTACGACACATAGTTCAGGAGAAATGATGTCACATAGTGAGATGCGTGTAAAAATGCGACATCTTGCACGACGTTTCAATTTGTTACTTCTTTCTACTAACTCTGTTCACAACACGTTTCGCAGACGCTATCCACTTACACCACTGAATGAAACTAGAAAGATATATCATTTTAGGGCAGTAGATAAGACGTCATAAACTCTGAAATGCGTAAAAAAAGTAACATCATGTATGACGTTTTAATTTATTACTTCGTTACTTCCAACTCTATTCACAACACATTTTGCGGACAGTAGCCACGTACCCCACTGGATGTACCTACAAAATTATATAATTGTGACCACATTGTTCAGGAGACACGACATTGAGCTGTGTGAAAATGAAACTAAGGGCGAAACTCGTTATAGAGTCAGGTGCAATACCTGGAAAAATACGTGTAAAATATGTTCAACATATGTGTAACACATACGACGTGTGTCGTACGCCGTAAAACCTATGGGTAAAATCTCACACCAAACCCCTGGAATGATTTCAACCAAATTTGTTGCACTTGTTATTTACATTCTGGGAAGAAATACTGTGATGGTAAGTAACGCAAGGCTCCTATTGGAGTGAGCATGATAACTTGAAGAGAGAAATGTGGAGGAGTAGATGGACAGACAGAGGGAGTGGGAATGAATAGAGAAAGGGAAGAGGAGGAGATGGGCAGAGGAGAGGGAGAAGGAGATGAGTTTAAAGAGGAGGAAGATGTGGAGAGAGGGGAAGGAGCAGATGGGCAGAGGGTGGAGGAGCAGATTGACAGAGATAGATAGATAGATAGAGAGAGAGAGAGAGAGAGAGAGAGACAGGAGGGGATGGGCAGAGAGTGGGGGTAGGAGGAGTTGGACAGAGAGCCAGGTGGAAGAGTTGGATGGAGAGGGCGTGAAGCAGAGTATGGACTGCGAGAGGAGGAAGGAGAAGATGGGCTAAAAGAAGATGGGAGTAAATATGTACACAGTCAGCGTCAGGTACTCAGTTAGTTAGATTATGAAATGAGACACTAAATATAATAGGTGTGTTTTACTATGGGAGCAATAATTTGACTGATTACAGGCAAAGCAGAAGGGTATAAAATGCAAAGTTACTACAGCAACAAAACCATTTTTGAAAAAGATAAATTTGCCAGCATCGAAAATAACTAACCGGCCTAGAAATTATTTCTAAAGATACTGGTCTGGAATGTAGCCTTGTACAGATACTAAAACTTGGATGATAAACTGATCAGACAAGAAGAGCATAGAACTTTTTGAAATGTGGTGCTACAGAAAAATGCTGTAGATTATGGCACAACTTGACTACAAGTAGGACTCTGTTGAAAGTTTGACAGTGAAAGGAAGTGTGGTGGATGAAAATTTATATAGGGAGATCAAGATTTAAAAACAAAAGGCAGATTCAAATGAATGTAAGTTGCAGTAGTTATGCAGGGATGATGAGACTCGCACTGAATATACTAGCGTGGAAAGATCACTACAACAACCGGTACATCAGTACCATATTCGTTAGTTCTACATTCTGGACTGAAAAAATTCCTAAAACTGAGTTCTGAGCAGAAATTCTTTCCTGAAGGGCGAAAAAATTTAAAACACAGCATTTGTGTGGGCGTGAAGTGAGGAGATTACTTTACACTGTGACATGTATAGTTTTTTACATTTTCATTTCCTTGACATTCCTAAACTAAATATTTTCTGCAGTTAGCGTGTTTCTTGATGAATTCAGCCAGCTGAATTTGGATACTCCTCCGTATTCAAAAATGGCTCGGAGCACTATGGGACTTAACATCTGAGGTCATCAGTCCCCTAGACGTAGAACTACTTAAACCTAACTAACCTAAGGACATCACACACATCCATGCCCGAGGCAGGATTCGAACCTGCGACCGTAACGGTCACGCGGTTCCAGACTGAAGCGCCTAGAACCGCACGGCCACACCGGCCGGCTCCTCAGTACTCACTACCCCGTAATTTTAAAGATGAATTTCAGTACAACACTGGCAGTCGCCATTACACTGTATTTTTTACTTACTTGACATAAAATGCTTTGTCCAGACATACCACATTTATTATATAGAATCCATTAATCACCATATGCCATTACTGTTTAAAAAACCGAAGATTTCCGTTGCGGAGTAGAGAGAATGACACATTTGCACTGAATTTGTACGTTAGTCACCATCCATCTCGCGTACCTTTCTGAGTTAAAAATCAAATAAAAACAGTCTAGATCACATTTCCAGATTTTTACTCGTTAGCAACCGGTTTAGGCACTCTCCTTAGGCCATCGTCAGGCTTTTACCCACCATTGTGGCTGCTGGTGGCGGCAAGTGGAGCGTGATCCGCAGAAGCAACCATGTCACTGCTCAGTGAACTGATCTGGCCGGCTTCTCATACATGTTCAGTGAGGCTGAAACGCGAATATCAGTTCACCAGCTTTGTGAACAGCAGCACTGCTGGCATAGTCTGACATGCACTCTAAACTAAAAATAAACTCCCCCCGAACAGGCCATGAAGGCCCAAAGGTACCGACCGGCCTCCCTGTCGTCCTCAGACCCCAAGCGTCACTGGATGCGGATATGGAGGGCATGTGGTCAGCACACCGCTCTCTTCGCCGTTTGTCAGTTTCCGAGACTGGAGCAGCTACTTCTCAAACAAGTAGCTCCTCAGATTGCCTCACAAGGGTGGCTTGCACCCCGTTTGCCAAAAGCGCTTCGCAAACCGGATGATCACACATCACCGTGCTTGTCCAGCCCGACAGCGCTTAACTTCGGTGATCTGAGACATGCACTCTGCTGCCTATAAAATAATGTTATGATTAATCTCGTCTTTCATTTCACTATTAACCAAAACAGAGACAAGTCGAAAAGCCATAGATCATCTCAATATCTCTACCGAATGTATAGGAAAAGAATTCCACTACTGTATAGGTGCACTATTGATGACAAACCGCTGAAAACAGTATCTGCAGTAAAATATCTAGGAGTAACTATCCGGAGCGATGTTAAGTGGAATTACCATAAAAAACAAACTGTGGGAAAGGCCGATGCCAGACTCAGATTCACAGGAAGAACCTTACCACGAAGGACGTCGCTTATAAGGCGCTTGTTCAACGCATTCTTGAGTATTGTTCATCTATCTGGCATCCCTGCTATACAGGACTGATAGAAGAGAGAGAGAAAATCCAACGACGAGCGGAACGTTCAGTCTAGAGATCGTTTAGTCGGCACGAGAGCGTTCGGAGATGCTAAATAAACCCCATTCGTCTACATTACAAGAGAGTCGTTGTGCGTCACTATTTACTATTGAAATTTCGAGAGAGCACTTCGCGGAAAGAGTCGGACGACATATTACTTCCCCCTACACATGTCTCGCGTAATGATCATGAGGAGAAAATTTGAGAAATTAGAGCCAATACCGAGGCTTACCGACAGTCAATCTTCGCATGCGCTATTCGCGGGTGGAACAGTGTTAGAGGGCTCAGTTAGTGGTACAATAAGTACCCTCCGTCACACGCCTTTAGGTGGCTTGCGGAATATGATGTAGATGTAGAATAATTTCATTATTGCAGTAAAACATCCCTGGGTGGACATCGTTCCCTGAACATGTAGATGTACCGTGTGCAGTGTTCATTATCCTTAAAGCCATATTGCTCTGTTCCAAGCGCTAAAGGCGCCGCGTTTTGCACCACTTACACTTTGACGGTCTCCCTTTTATTAGTTATTTTATATTGACATTTCTTCTAATAAGGGCTGGGAGGGAGGGATAGTCAGCGGCCATGTATCAGCCTTTTATTAACGCAATTAAACAATACAAAAGATACGGCCACAATAATAAGAACGATTACGAGAGTGGTCTTGAAACTGTAAGACTATTGGTGGATACAGATGGAACTGGAGGTGAAGTGATACCGGATGGGTTTCAGGGATGATCACGAAACGGAATTTCGGTGGCAGAAGTCGAGTAGGTTTGTACCCGCCAGGGTAGCCGAGAACGCTAACGCGCTGCTTCCTGGACTCGGGTAGGCGCGCCGACCCCGGATCGAATCCGCCCGGCGGATTAATGACGAGGGCCAGTGTGCCGGCCAGCCTGGATGTGGCTTTTAGGCGGTTTTCCACATCCCGCTAAGTGAATACCGGGGTGGTCCCCACGTTTCGCCTCAGTTACACGCGCCACAGCCATTTGAAACACGTTCGCACTATTTCACGATTTACACTAGCTGCAGACAGCTGGGATACACTGATTCCATCCCTGGGAGTACGGGGTGGCGGCAGGGAGGGCACCGGCCACCACTAAACCTAACCTTGTGAAATCCGTTGTAACCATGCCGACCATGAGATCGCTGCAGGACTATGGCGTAAGCGAAAGAAAGAAAGAAAGTCGAGTAGGTTTGTAGTTTTTCAGGGAAAAGAAGACGTATAAAAAGTGTAATTAATAGGACAGGTAGACATGAGAATATTCAATAGGCTGGAAGAGGAAGGCGTTGAAATCTCCTGGAAAAAGAGGTGGAGCGTGTTGGAATGTGAGGAAGGTGTGATGAAACGATAGAGGCTGGACAACAACATGACGAGGTTCTCAATTATGGGGAATAAAGTGGGAGTCCACGTTCTGGGAGACACAGGATGTGTGTAACATTCCACGTGTTTGACGAGGAGTAGGAACTTTACCGGCCTGTACGGAATACGCATTGCTCAGGGTAAACCGATGTGGAAAGGTCAAAGTAAGTGAGGTGAGAGTGAATGCATGGGTGTAATTTCCTCCTCACTCCGTGACAGGTATTTTCATAATTTTATCCACATTCGTTTACTTTAATGTGTGCAAGGGCACTGGTAACCGCGCCGTTGAGAGTTGGTAGGGGTGGTAAGACTTGGTAGAGCAGAGATGAATGCAAGATGTACGTAGTTGAGGGTGAGACGGATGAGGGTTTTGTAATACGTATACAGGATCGTCCAGGGATTTATTACCTGTTGCAGCAAGGTAATAATTTTATCTTATTGTGCTTATTCCTTAGCATGGTTAGCTAATAGGAAGGATTTCTGAGTTAATTTTCGTTAGTGTCAGTACAATTATTTCAGTGTTATAATTAGGTGGAGTGGACAGTTGTGGAATGGCAGCGTCAGAAAGCTCAGGTTGTTTTTCGTAAAATTATTGCCTGGGATTTTGCGAGACTGACGGAGCAATATCACTGATTTCGCCAAGAGGAGAAATTATTAAATTATTATTTTTTAGGCGAAATTGGAAGGATTGCGTTGAATGGAGGGTGGGGTGGACGGAAAGTGGTATATCAGCATATTGAAATAGTTAAGCAAGAGGAAATGGCTTAGGAATAACGGCTGTGTATTGGAGGTAAAGGAGTATGATTGAGCGGGAATTGGGATATGGCTGTGCAGAAGGATGGAAAATGCGGGAGAAGATTTGTCACAACCAGCTGAAGGAAACCAAATCCATTCAGACTCGTAGGAAGTGTTGCCCACAACTGTCGAGAACAGAAGGACACTGTGAAAGCAGTTATACCTGTATTGTAACGTTAAATAAATAAGAACACAAAAACAGACTAAATTTTACTTTATTATGTCATAAGGAAGGTATAACGGTAAATGATCAAAATCTAAAGCATATATAGTAAATGAAATCTTGGTGCCCGTGACATTCTTCGTTCTTATGTATCTCCGACTCTTATGTAAACTGTTTACGAGGATAATAACGAAAAACGGTAAATATCTACAAAAATGCTAGTGCAGTTGATCAGTTGAAGTGATTTTTGTCAGTTCATTCCTAAATACATTATCTTGCAGGACATGAGACAGTTACACAATCAAACCGAAAGAATGTTATACAAACCAAACAAATAAGTAATCAAGGTAATAAAAAGGACCTAATGATAAGAGCAAAATGTTTGACCTAATTTTTCAGTCATCGCTGTTGTTCTTAAGGTGGTGTAGTTCGAAATGTGTAATAACAGTCACGAAACATTTAATGGTAGTACACATTGCGGCAAAAAATAATTAAACTTGCAGTGCCACAAGTTCCTCCAAAAAATCGTAACACAACACACACACAAATGTCATACTAACTAATGTAAATCCACCCGATGATGCAGGTTTAAACCTTTGAAACGCGTCGTGGAAATAAATAGAACGGTGACTGGTAACAGTAACCTTGTTGTTTCATTTAATGTCAATAACAGTCATGGTAAAGCATAACCTAAAATGTTCGCATTTAAAACCTATTTGTGTAACCAGCGCTTCTGACCTACAGTAAGGGTTGCTTGATGTTCTCCGCCACGAATTCTTCATTTAAGACTAGTTCTCCTCAATTTGTTTTCACCCACTACAGCTTCTTCTAGGACCATGGAAGTTACTCGTTGATGTCTTAACACATGTCTTATCATCCTGTCCCATCCTCTCGTCAGTGTTTTGCGTATGCTCCGTTCTTCGTCAATTCTGCAGAGAACCACCTCATTCTTTATTTTATCGGTCCACCTAATTTTCAACATATTTGCATAACATCACACCTCAAGTGCTTCGATTTCCTTCTTTTCCGATTTTCTCACTCTCGCGTTCACTACCATACAACGCTGTGCTCGAAACACACGTTCTTAGAAGATTCTTCCTCAAATTAACGCCTATGTTCGATACTAGTAGAATTTTTTGAGTCAGGAAAGACCTCTTTGTCTGTGCTAGTCTGTTTTTTGTCCTTGTTTCTTTCGTCATGTACCATTTTCTTCAAAAGTGGCAGAATTCCTTAACTTCGTCTGCTTCGTGGACATCAGTTTTGATAAGTTTACCGATAATAACTCTTCTGCTACTACACATTACTTTCGTCTTTCTGTGGTCTACTCCTGTACTCGCTAGGTTGTTCATCCCATTTAACATGTCCTGTAGTTCTTCTTCACACACAATAAGGATGCCAATGTCATGATCGAAACTTATCACTGATATCCTTCCACCTCGAATTTTAATACCACTCTTGAATCTTTGTTTCATTTCTGTCATTGCTTCTTCGATGTACAATTAAATTTACTTGGCATTAAAAAAAAGGTTCAGGAAAAAGTTGTGCGGAACTGTGCGCGTTGAAGTGAATGCTAAAACAACGTGCGTAGAAAATCAATGTCACCTTGTTCAGCAATCTACAATCTCCAGAATGAGATTTTCACTCTGCAGCGGAGTGTGCGCTGATACGAAACTTCCTGGCAGATCTAAACTGTGTGCAGGACCGAGACTTTCTTTTTTTTAAAAAAAATCTCATTTTGTTCGTTTTCGTTCGTTGTATCTGCTCGGGGCGGACGTCGCAAGACACCCATTGTAGTTCGTCGTTGTTCCATTAACTCAGCTTTTTTTTATTACAGAGGGCAGCCAACTCTCTGACCGAACACGCTGGGTTACCGTGCCACCTGGGTAGCTCAGTCGGTAGAGCACTTGCCCGCGAAAGGCAAAGGTCCCGAGTTCGAGTCTCGGTCCGGCACACAGTTTAGATCTGCCAGGAAGTTTCGTAATCTAAAATCTGTATACAATCCCATGATAAACACTTAAATTTGGGATTGCTTTAATACGCTTCACTTCGTCGCACACCACGGTTTGAATCAGATATCTCTTAGTCATACGCTTCAACTTGCAAAAGACACACACTGTAGTCTCTAGACCTTGTACATGCCGGTAAACGCTTTGCTGATCAGTTTCTGTAGTCTAACGTATCGATAAAATGAGAAAGGGAATAAAATTTGAGAGGAAATAATATGTATGTCTATACTCCAAAAATTGTTGCAAACTACGAGTTGGAGGTATTTTGTATTGCAACATATTTTAATCTTCGTGTTGCAGTCACTTTTCGGATGAAGAAGTAATGGATGCTCTACGCCTCATTGCGAGCCGTTATTATTCGACTTATTTTATTTTCGGGCTGACCGTTAATTTAAGACTAAAATTTGCTATGATATTGTTTGAGCACCTTCGATAGGATTTTGCTGCCACATAGTTACGAATGCTTTACGCGTTGTCCTTTTTTGTGTTATGACTGCAATACCAGTCTGTTTGTGCAATTTTACCTTTTTCGTATTTCCCCTAAGCGACATTACGTGTACTGCTTGCGTTGTTGCGTCAATAACGCCACGACCTTTGCTCAGTTGTTATCCAATTAAGCTAGTGTTGCTTCTCTAGTGATGTTGTAGCTGTCACTATGTTAAACAAAATAAAAAAGTTTGGCACTTTCTGAGAGATATTCAGCCCAAAACGTGCAAGTGGACTGTGCAGAAGGACAACTGTGGTGAATTTTGCTTGCTTTTCACGGCTCGCCATGAACTCCAGCTATGAACTCTGGTCTCATACACTGAAACCTAGCAGTCGTGTAGGTGTCTCAAAGAGAAGTATTAAACATGTCACAGTGCAACCTCGGTTGGCGTGAGTTAAAAGGACTCTGAGATAACCGTATCGGGAAGGCTATCTTACGAGATAGTGCGCTGCAAGGCCGCCGCTATCTCAGCACACAGCGATCAAGCTGTGCGTTAACGACCCAAGAGCACAGTTTTCGCGGCACTTCTTTAGTTTCTACGCAAAAACGAAATAAAAAGACAGGCAGCGGTAGGTGGAGTGATCCCACGTATCTTTTGACCTCCTTTTCCAGATACTAAGGTGAACTCCCCGTCAAAATTTCAAGTTTGTTTCATTACTGCCAAAGCAGTGAAGAAAGAACAGGGATATTGTTTTCAGTTATGCATCAATAAAACTAATTTCCTTGTGGAAATATCATCGGGTTATAAAGAATAAGCAGGATCTGATTAAACCACGACTTGCAAAAAAACCGAAGGAACGCTGGTAGGAAGGTAGCTACCGAAAACAATCTCACAAAATTCAAAGAAAGCCACATCATATGTAAAGGCTGTTCGTTTTACCATTGTTAGTGTCCAGACATTCACGGTCGAGGTAGGAACTGATATTCAGAATATCAAAGCAACAGCAAATATGTTGAACTCGGTTTCCAAATCCCTACAAATGTATTATCAAGAGTCGACCGATTCCAGTTGTGACTCATGAATCAAGAAGCCTCCCCAAACGCATCCCACACATACTCAGTGGGAATTTACTCTTTGAAAATTCAAAAACTCGATATTTTGCTTAAATTTTTTTCTGGTGTATCTGCTTTATTGTAGTGTTAGTCCCAAGTTCGCCAGAATCTCCGTTATCGAATTACAAGGTGATCTGTGAAAAGAGTCTCCGAAAACCATACACAGCGGAAATTACATAGTTACCGTGGCCATTACGGCACCATGTAATTTTAACAACGGCCCCACAGGCGTTATGGAAACTATAAACGTGCTCGAATTTGAAATCGGACCAGCCTTTTAGAACTTTTGTACAAAAGCGGAAGAAAATGGTATCGAGCGAACAGGGTAAATTATGATGGAATCTGCCGTGGAGGCTCGCAATACCATCATAGCCACGAATAAGGTGGAGGAGGACCTGTTTTTGGATCTGGAAGTATTGCTGTACAGTGCAGGGATCGTTGCTGACTAGAAGTACATGCAATGTAACTGCAAAAAAATGTAAGCCAAAATTTTAAGTAAGGTTTTCTCGAAACAGTATTTTTAGAAATTGGTGTGAAACATAACTTAGAAGCGTACATATGATTATGATCGGAATTTGATGCTGGTATTTAAATTGAATTCTGTATCAGCATATCTTCAAAATTCTATTTTCGCAGCACACTTTCGTCTCGATGTTTTGGGTAAAAGCTTGACATTTATTTAAACGAGTCAGTATTTTATCAGAATTTAATATTCTTCAATTATTCTATGTATGCTGCTAGAAAATTATTGAAAATGACTTTTGGATTCTGTAGAAATGTTAGAACACGTGAGGCAGTACTGACCCTACGACTTACCTTAGGAAATAGAATAAGGAAAGGCAAATCCACGTTTCTAGCATTTGTAGACTTAAAGAAAGCTTTTGATAGTATTGACTGGAATCCTATGTTTCAAATTCTGAAGGTGGCAGGGGTAAAATAGTGAGATCGCAGTTATAAGCGTCGAGGGGCATGAAAGGGAAGCAGTGGTTGGGAAGGGAGTAAGACAGGGTTTTACACTCTCCCCGATATTACTCAATCTGTATATTGAACAAGCAGTAAAGGAAACAAAAGAAAATTAGGAGTAGGTATTAAAATCCACGGAGAAGAAATACAAACTTTGAGGTTCGCCGATGACATTGTAATTCTGTCAGAGATAGCAAAGGACCTGGAAGAACAGCTGAACGGGATGGACAGTATCTTGAAAGGAGGATATAAGATGGACATCAACAAAAGCAAAACGAGGATAACGGAATGTAGTCGAATTAAATTGGGTGATGCTGCGGGAATTAGATTAGGAAATGAGATAATTGAAGTAGTAAATGAGTTTTGCTATTTAGGGAGCAAAATAACTGATGATGGTCGAAGCAGAGAGGATATAACATGTAGACTGGCAATGTAGAAATTTGTTAACATCGAGTATAGATTTAACTGTCAGGAAGTCGTTTCTAAAAGTGTTTGTCTGGCGTGTAGCCATGTATGGAAGTAAAAACGAAAACGATAAATAGTTTAGAAAAGAAGAGAATAGAAGATTTCGAAATGTGGTGGTACAGAAGAGTGTTGAAGATTAGATAGGTAGATCACATAACTAATGAGGAAGTGTTGAATAGAATCGGGGAGAGGAGAAATTTGTGGTACAACTTAACCAGAAGAAGGGATCGCTTGGTAGGACATATTCTGAGGTATCAAGGGATCACCAATTTAGTATTGGAGGGCACCGTGGAGGGTAAAAATCGTAAAGGGAGACCAAGAGATGAATACACAAACAGATCCAGAAAGATGTAGACTGCAGTAGGTACTGGGAGATGAAGAAGCTTGCACAGGATAGAGTAGCATGGAGAACTGCATCAAACCTGTGTTCGGACTGAAGACCACAACAACAACAGGAGATTATTACTTGACAAAAATCACGGAAGTCATCTATTTTTCATGCGTCCAAAGAGGACTAGCCCCCTTAAGCCAGGGAATGGTGCGGGCAGTCCATTCGGCGAATACCCTCTCGTTCCAGGAGCTCCTCCAACTGCGCTGTTCTATGCGGTCGCGCACTGTCATCCATAAAAATGAAGCCAGAGCCAAATCACGCCAAAAAACGCGCACATGAGGAAGGAGAGACCGGTGAATGTAGCGTGTTCAAAGATTTGAAGGTCAGTACACCCGAGCAACATTATTCCTCACCGCGCCATAACACCTGAACCACCAAAACACTCATATTCAACAATTCTGAAATCACTCGCATATGGCAAGAGGCGGGAACACGTAATGCACTCAGTAATCTTTTTGAACATGATCGTGTTGGTAATCGAGTTGTTATAGTATGGGGAGACATAATGCTGAATGGAGGGTACTGACCTCCACATCTCTGAACACTGTACACTCACTAATCAACGTAATTGTGAAATGCATTCCCTCTCCATTTGCGTCTTTTTGGGGGAGCGTTGGGCGCTAGCTTCATTTTTGATTGACAATGCGCAACCGCATTCACCTACTTAAATTCCATCCAGCAAGAGTGAGATGTGTTGGGGATGTTTATTGCAGCACTTCCACATGTACCCATGACCGTTCAGGAGTTGACAGCCATGGTGGGGGAGGATTAGAACGGCCTATCACAAGAACTCCTTACCAATCTCGTGGCGCACTGCGGACATGCGCAGCTGTACGTGGTGTTAACACCCTGTTAATCACTTTGTCCCGCCTATATTAACGTCCAAGGGACCATTATTAATCACGGTGACTTCCGTGTCATTTATTGGCTTTGAATAAAAGTGTCATTTCTGTTCGTGTCCTTGCGTATTTCTTTCACTTACATTTCTGTACAATTCTACAGCAGTTCTTTCTACACTGAAACGCCAAAGAAACTGGTATAGGCAAGCGTATTCAAACACAGAGACAGGTAAACATGCAAAATACGGCTCTGCAGTCGTCAATACCTATATAAGACAACAAGTGACTGGCGCAGTTAGATCGATTACTGCTGCTACAATGGCAGGTTATGAAGATACAAGATAGTTTGAACGTCATGTTATAGTCGGCGCACGTACGATGGGAGACAGCATCTCCGAGGTAAAGCGATAAAGTGGGGATCTTCCTGTACGACCATTTCACGAGTGTGCCGTGAATATCAGGAACCAGTGAAACATCAGATCTCCGACCCCGTGCGGCCGAAAAAAGATCCTGCAAGAACGGGATCAACGACGACTGAAGAGAATCGTTCCGCGTGACAGAAGTGCAACCCTTGCGCAAATTTTTGCAGATTTCAATGCTGGGGTACGAACAAGTTCCAGCGTGCTTTCCGTTCAACAAAACATCATCGATATGGGTTTTCGGAGCCGAAGACCCACTCGTATGCCCTTGATGACTGCACGGCACATAGTTTTACGCCTCACCTGGGCCCCGTCAGTACCGATATTGGGCTGCTGATGACTCGAAACGTGTTGCCTAGTCGGCCGAGTCTCGTTTCGAATTGTATGGAGCGTATGGACGTGTACGGTTATGGAGACAACCTCGTGAATCCATGGACCCTGCATGTCAGCAGCGAACCGTTCAAGCTGGTGGAGGCTCTCTAATTGTGCGGGACGTGTGCGGTTGGAGTGATTGGGACCCCTGATACGTCTAGATATGACTCTGACAGCTGACACCTGTCTGCACACCTGCATCCATTCATGTCCATTGTGCATTCCTACGGACTTGGGCAATTCCAGCAGGACAATGCGACACCCCACACGTCCAGAATTGCTACAGAGTGGCTCCAGGAACACTACTCTCAGTTTAAACACTTCCGCTGGTCACCCAACTCCCGAGACATGAACACTATCGAGCATATCTGGGATGCCTTGCCTCCACCATCCTGTCGTATTCTAACGTATTTATCGACAGCCTTGCAGGATTCATGGTGACAGTTCGCTCCAGCACAACTTCAGACATTAGTCGAGTCCATGGCATGTCATGCTGCGGCACTTCTGAGTGCTCGCGGTGGCCCTAGACGGTATCAGGGAGATGTACAAGTTTCTTTGGCTCTTCATTGTATTCATAGTCCAAGTTTCATCGATCTGTGTTACTTGGCAGTGACATATCATGCGAAAGTTACTTTCGTCCTATAGTCTTGCTTTCTAATATGTAAATGTTGAGGCCCAGATATGTACTATTCAAGAATCTGCATATAAAAATTTAAGGAAACAACAGAGCTATATAAAACCCAGAAATTTAAATTGGGAAGCGACTCTGGCATATCACAGTTTTGAAAAGAGTGTTGCTAAATGGAAACATGAAAATTAACACGAACCTGCTTTCTTTAAGAGAGATCTTTACAGTGACATACTCAATAAGAAATAAATCGTAAAAATTTGATCTCTTAAATTATTTACAGTTTACCTTTCTCATAGATCCTTCCATGTACGACGCATACATAACCATGTCCGCTGTGAAAAACTAGCATCAATTTAAAAATAAAGTCTCTTTACTTTATTCATTATGAGTGTTAACTGACACAAACTTCTGTTTACTACTGATTTCAGTAACAATACTTTGTCCTCTGAAGATCATTACTTGGCTATCACTATTAATTCTAACTATGCCATTAACAGAAGCTTCCGTTCAATGGTCATTTTTCACCATGGAAAGCAAATAAATTGTAATTCTCAAATATCTAAGTTAGTCAGTAATACATAATTACCTTTGTTCGTTTGGGTTAGGTGTTCTTTCATTTCGTTCGGGATGTAACGTTGAGCCTGTCTCTCGAAACTGCTCATTAAGTCGACGAACTGCGGTTCGATGACATTTCGCTGTTCCGGTAACACCTCCTTCACTGAATCGATTTATCGGCCCATCAAAATGTATGTTAAACAAGAAAAATACGTTCCTAAGTTGAAAACACTACAATTTAAAAACAAATTGAACAGCTAAGCACTACACATCGCATTCAGTACTTTTCAACAACTGGCGCGAACAGTTAAATGTTATGGAACAGAGGACGAATTAATGAAAATCAATCACGTAGTTATGAAATAACACTTCCTCTAAGAAGTGCAGCTAAACTACATCCGTAGTCCTGAGTCCAGCGCAGAGCGACTTTCTACGCTGTTTAGTGCACACGTGTAAGCACCAGCTACTTCTTCGCTGCTCGTGATCGCATCTACAATCGGGGGTCACTTGTTCTGCTTCCAGTGTATGGCTCCCTTACGTACATCAAGTCTCCCTCCCTCCTTTTTTTCCAGCATTCGCTCACACTCCGTTTGATATTGTATTTTAAATCTGATATTATTTGCTACTATAGGGTTAATAGCTTAACGTCAGTATGTAGTTAGTGCAGTATGCAGTAGCAGCAGACAGTCAGAATAGGATAGAAGCTTATAGAAATTAATTAGATTTGTAATTTTACTTGCTAGTTTTTTACTACCTCCCTTCTTTCTTTCTTTTCTAACCTGTTATATGAAGATGATGTTGCGTATTACTGTTAGTGTGACCTGAAGTCGAACTTTGTAACTAAAAAAGACGATATCTGTGCTCTACTTTGCAGGAAACCTTCCAGGTTACAATAATTATTGATGTAGCCTGTAGCTGGCACTGGTCACGTCACGAGATTACACGCCGCGCATTGCTTATTAATGCTCGCATTGTAGAAAGCGACGGCAAGTCCTGCCGTTCCTCGGTGGCACCCTGTTACAGGTGGCGCGTTCCATTTACCGCTGCTGTGTGACTGCTGTGTGTGCGCGCCGTCACCATTAGCCAGCAGGCTCGGCGCGGCCCGCGTCACTTGCGCGGTATTTCCCAGGGGCAGCACTAGGCAGCACTCCTCGCAGCGCCGATGAGCGGGACGACAGCCTGTAGGCTGACACTGTGCTCTTATGTTCTGTTGTACCAACGCTTACTGTTGTGGCAAGCATCTGCCATTCTTGCGTCAGTCAACGCACTCTCTGCATTTACAAGTGATCCAATATTCCTTCAGAGAGACAGCCAATATCAGAGATGTTTCTGTGATGATGGGCACTAAACCGGGTTAACGCTTCCCCTCTAGCAGTAGTTTATCGTAGGTTAACAGGGGCAATGAGATGTAGCTGGTGACTGGTAAAAACACAGGCAATTAGCTTATTGCGAAAGGATCGCTCGACAGGTGCATCTAATTATAAACCTATATCGCTAACGGCAAACAGTCCCTTATAAATATCGACGTGGCTTCTGCAAACAGAGATCGCGTGAAGCTCAGCTCGCTCTGTTCGTCTGTGAGATTGAGAGCAATGTAGACACAGGCGACAAGACTATATTAGTGTCTTGTTCTTGACTTCAGGTTGGCATTCGACACTGTTACGTACTGTCATTGTGTGAACAAAATACGAACTTACTGGGTGCCGTAACAGATTCCCCACTGCAATTAGGCCTTCGTAGCGGGCACGTTTAAATGCTTTTTTCTTCACTGGGCGAAATCGACAGGTGGAAAGCTAATTTCTGTAGAACAAGAAGGGCGTCTTATAAGGCCATTACTGTTTACAATATACAGGTTGTTGCAGTGATGATGATACAAACTGTTGGGGATGATCAAGAAGCGTAAATGCATAACTTTGCGGCAAGCAACCGTGATCCGGAAACGACCGAATCGAAAGTTATAAGCGAAACTCATTGTTATACGTCTGACAGTGGAATACGTGTACCAATGTACAACGTGTTTATGAGAGACATACAATCCAGGTTCCTGTAACATATGCCACTTGTTATATGTCAACGGTTGCGATTTCAACATGATAAGCGTTTGTGAAGAGCTGGATCAGACGTTCCCTGACAAGTGAATAGG
Source organism: Schistocerca gregaria (assembly GCF_023897955.1). Taxonomy (NCBI): domain Eukaryota; kingdom Metazoa; phylum Arthropoda; class Insecta; order Orthoptera; family Acrididae; genus Schistocerca; species Schistocerca gregaria. Next base: position 547,657,272 of record NC_064923.1, read on the forward strand.
TAAAGGAGGACCTGTTTCGTGGCCAGCAGATTCATCTGATCTCACCGCGTTTGATTTCTTCTTGTGAGGCCATGTGAAAAATCTTGTGTGCGATACACCCGTCGATACGAAGAGAATGTCCTGGGAAGAATTCTCGTTCTCGCTGCCTGCGATACTGTTCAAACGCCAGTGAGAATATTATTAGAACGGATATGACAGACCTTTGTGCGCTTATGCCATACATGCATTGAGTCAAGGGGAATGGGTTGGGGGGGGGGGGCAATTTCGAACAACTGTTGTAAATGTAGCATCTGGTGAAACTTTTGCAGGTCAATTGAATTTATTGTTAGTGTACAATAGACTTAGGATTTCCTGCCTCTCTGGCATCAAGCTACGTGCGCCGTTACTACTCCAACAACAGGGAGAATTCTCTGAGGATATTGGGGAGTAGGCCTATTCAGCTGGAATTCTGTACGTCATATCAGGGTTCGGAAGCTGGAGCCCTTAATTTGAGCTCTGGGAGAAGCTAAGGAGTACCTTCAATAGATTTTTATCGTTTTCGGACTAGAGTCCCTGAAATGAAATTGATACATTACCCCTTTTCCGTGATCCCTGTATATAAATAATCTAGCAGATAATGTCGGAAGCTTCATAAGGTTGTTGGAAGACAATGTTGTGGTCTGTAGGAATTTTTTATTTATTTATTTTTTAGTCATCAGTCCTCTGACTGGACTGATGTGGCCCGCCACTAATTCCTCTCCTGTGCCAACCTCTACCCTCTACAGCTCCCTCTAGTCCATGGGAGTTATTCCCTAATGTCTTAACAGATGTGCTATTATCCTATTCCTTCTTCTTGTCGGTGTTTTCCAAATATCCCTTTCTCATCCGATTCTGCGTAGAACCTCGTCATTCCTTACCTTATCAGTCCACTTAATTTTCAACATTCTTCTGTGAAATCACATCCCCAACGCTTATATTCTGCTATTTTATGGTTTTCCTACAGTCCACGTTTAACTAACATACAATGCTGTGCTCCAAACGTACGTTCTCAGAAATTTCTTCGTCAAATTAAGCCCTGTGTTTGATACCAGTAGACTTTTCTTGGACAGAAATGAAACTTTTTCCAGTGCTTGTCTGCTTTTGATGTCCTGCTTGCTCCAATCGTAATGGGTTATTCTGCTGCCTAGGTGGTACAATTCCTTACCTGCATCTTCTTCGTCATCACTAGTCCTGATGCTAAGTTTCGAGCAGTTCATATTTCTGCCACCCGTGACATTTCACAGGAACCATCGCGACATTTACCTGAAGTGATTTAGGGAAATTACGTAAACCTAAATAAGGATGGCCGGGCGCGGGTTTGAACCGTCCGCTCCCGAATGCGAGTCCAGTGTGTTAATCACTGCGCCACCTCGCTCGGTTATTTCTTGTGTTACCCATTTTTCTTCGTAGTGACCTTCTTTGTCCCTACGATTTCTTTCCAACTTCTGTGATGGCCCTTTTTAGAGACATCAATTCCTCTTAACTGAACCGCTTTCTGAGCTATTCCTTATCGCAGTATGTATGGTCTCAGAAAAATTCTAGCGTATCTCTTCATTCGTTAGTACTTCCGTATCCCACTTCTTTGCGTATTGATTCTTATCAAGGTCTTAAACTTCAGCCTGCTCTTCATCACTGCTAAATTCTGATCTGAGTCTATATCTGCTCCTCGGTACGCCTTACAATCCAGTATTTGATTTCCGAATCTCTGCCTGGTAATGATGAATCTAACTGAAATCTTCCCGTATGTCCCGGGGTTTTCCAGGTATACCTGCTCCTGTTGTGATTCTTGAATTCGGTATTCGCTATTACTTGCTGAAATTTATTGCAAAGCCCAGTTATTCTTTCTCCTCTCTCATTCATACTACCAAGCCCATATTCTCCCGTAACACTTCCTTCTACTCATTCTGCTATAACCGCAATCCAGTCCCACATGACAATTAGATTTCACTTCCTTTTGCATACGGAATTAGAGTTTTAATATTCTCGTATACTTTCTCTATCTCTTCATCTTCAGCTTGCTTAATCGGCATACATACCTGAACTGTAGTTGTTGGTGTTGGTTTTCTGCCCATTCTGTCGAGAACAACACCATCTATGAACTGTTCACACTAACTCACTATATCCTCCCTTCCTATTCATAAGGATACTATTTTCTGCTCTTATTGACCTCATCCTATACTCAGAAATCCTTGTCTTTTTTCCGTTTCACTTCACTGACCCCCCACTATATCTAGTCTGAGATTTGGCATTTCTCTTTTTAGATGTTGTAGTTTTCCTACCACTTTCAAACTTCTGACATTCCACGCTCCGACTCACACAACGTTATCCTTTCGTTGGTTATTCTGTCTTTTTCTCTTGGTCACCTCCCCTCCCGGAGATCCGAATTGGGATTTATTCGGGAATTTTTTGCCAATGGAGAGATCATAACGACACTTTTTCAACTACAATACACATGTCCTCTGAATACACCGTACGTGTCTTTAATGCAGTGGCTTAGATTGCCTTCTAAATCTTCATGCAGTTGACCACTACTGCAAGGGCAAGAGTGTACCCTGAGACTCTGTCTAGTCCTCCGCCCTGTCTGACAATGTCGTTGCAGAATGAGGATGACTTCTTATCGCATAAATCATCGTCCGAAATTGCTGATGATTTTTATTCAAAATTTAAGCGGTGGCGCGATTTAAACCGGGACCGAGAACGTTTCCATTAGTAATAAAATACGCTTTGTCCCCTCTTTTGTGGGGGGTCGTGGACCTATGTAACTAAGTTTAATCTCCAAAAATAAAACAGAAACGAAAATAAAATCTACCCCTACTTGTCACCGCCACTTTAATTATATTACAAAAAAAATGAATTATCTCCTTTCAGACGTTGCCCTTATCTATTCCCAAAACCTCTCCCAAGGCGATAAGCTCCACAGGTCTATAATTTGTTTTGATTTATTTAATTACATCGCCGCTAGACCACAGGCACAGATACCGCAAAGTATCTAAGTGCAACTAAGGATAACCTAAGGTTTAATGATCACATAAATCTAACTGCACTAACTGCAGCAAAAGCAGATGATAGACTGAAATCCATTGTGATAATCTTTAGGAAATGTAATTCGTTCACAAAGGAATTAGCACACAAAACAATTTCTAACACTGATTCTTCAGTATTGATCATCAGTGTGGAACCCCTACCCGGTTGGATAGCAGGGGAGTTAGAGAAGGTCCAACTTAGAGCGGCACGTTTCGCCACCGGATTGCTTAGTCGGCGCGAGAGCATTACTGATATACTGGACAAACTCTGGTGGCAGGCGCTACTTGTGTGTCGTTGTGCATCACGGAGAGGTTTAATGCTGAAATTCCAAGAGACTACGTTCCGGGGAGAGACGATCAACATATTAATTCCTCCCAGACACGTCGCGGTAAATCATCACGACCCGAACACAGCGAAATCAGAGGTCATTCGCGCCATTCGCGAATGGCAGAGACGGTTGGAAAACTTAGTGGAGTAAACCTTAAGGTGCCTTGCAGCATGTGAATATGTACAGGCCATTCAAACTGATTGATATAGGTGGCTATCCAGAAGCCACTTGTCACAAGATCGAAGTATGTCGTTTCTTAACCTCACTCTACAACTCTGTCACAGCTGTCTGACGCATTAGATAAGGTTTATTGTAACAGGTTATGGTGCTGCACTCAGATGGGAGTGTGTTGATCTGGATGACTCCTGCCGAGTACCACAGCCTTGGGTGTATTATGGCGACCGGGAATTCCCGTCGAGATTTTGTCATTCGACGGAGCTGTTTTGCCTAGTATTAGTGTTGGATGAGATGCAAAAAAACAGAGAGTTTTGAAAACATTTTACCTCGCAGCTTTGATATTTTTGGTACAAGCTTAGGAATGCTCCTGCCCGTAGAGGAAAGACAAATGCCTCATGGTTGGAAGAAATTTAAGAATATTATCCGGTGTGGTCATACCAGAGCACCTGCAGGTAATGTAGCGTCTGGATGTTGTACCTCCATCAACTCGCAGCAAAATCCGGCAACCACTATTCAACGTACGTCAGTGCATCGGCAGCAGAAGCCGCTATATACCATTAACTACGCGCCTGACGTATTTGGAACGAGTAACAATGGGTGTTCAAAGACTGCTGTCCCCATAATTTGTGTCATAATGAGAATAAATGAAGTACTTGGGAGGTCGAGAATTACAAACCAGTGGGAAAGACACAGCATCGAAGAAAATAAGAGGCTAAATGAAAAGAGGCAGTAACGGTATGTAAAACAAGAAATTAAGAAGCTGAGGTAGATGACTTGCAAATTTTCAGATGGATTAAGCATTACGTAAGAGCGACAACAAATAGAGGCAATCAAAGGAAAGAAACAAATCGTAAATAAGAATGCTCGAGTGATAATCCAAAGTCATTTACTAAAAAACGAGAAACGCCAGGGACAGAATAGAGATTAGAGTGTACTGACTGCCCATATTTACGAGATCAGTACATGTGGGCTAATATACTTAACATCGTATGGATGAAAGTAAAACATTACGTTTTTTAGAGCAAATACAGAAATTAAGCAGGATGCATTTTCTGGTTGCTTCACGTAAAAGAATGAGCGGAATCTTTCTTAACGGCTAAAGCACAAGCCATTCAAATTACATTCACTCCGTTTCAATGGATGGAATCGATGGAGAGGAATTTAACGAAATTCTCAAACATAAAATAATATCTATATACTACATACAGAAAATGCAGGACTGCATGTCACTGAATATGTCGTGCCTAATGAAAATCATTTCCTGGTTGGGCCTTAAACCCGGATTCCCACTGTATTGCGAGTTTCGGCGTACAATCTATAATACTTTATTTAAGACTGACGATCATAGCAACTGACCTTATGATGTGTAGCCGTACGCTCTCTCACGTGAGAATGTCCAGATCCTAAAATTCATTTCGGTCCCCGTTAACGTTCCCCGGTAATTATTTAGTACTACTATGTAACTTGAACATAAATGGTCTCATAAAGTTACTGAAAGCACAAATAATGTCACGGTTATGTTTGTCGGTGTCATCTGTGTCCGTTATAGGGAGGCGCGTTCTGTCTCTGTCAGAGAATTTCTAACTCCAGTTATCTACCTGAAAAATTGTTCGATGTGATAGAAGTAGCAAATATAGTCTAGATTTTATGGCTTCGGTACCACCTTTTCCTGTTATGGGCATTTTCATCACTGATGTGTGGTTTTGGAATTCCAAAAAATGGTTCAAATAGCTCTGAGCACTATGGGACTTAACTGCTGTGGTCATCAGTCCCCTAGAGCTTAGAACTACTTAAACCTAACTAACCTAAGGATATCACACACATCCATGCCCGAGGCAGGATTCTAATCTGCGACCGTAGCGGTCACGCGGTTCCAGACTGAAGCGCGTAGAACCGCACGGCCACTCCGGCCGGCTTGGAATTCCAGCTCGCTTTGCAAGCCGTTCGTGTCGTTCCTGGTGCAGAGGTCTCGAGAACGATGTTCAGTTCTCCTGTTACTTTTGCAGCTGTCGTCTTCATCATTTTCGTTACAATACTCTTTAATTGACCGTTTGTCACTACAACCCAACACGCACTTCCGTGAGCGTTGTGACTTGCGGATGATGTTTTTCAGCTTTCCCTGTATTTGGTATAAATCTTCGATACTGTGCCTCTTGTATATCAAACACTTCAGTTCCCTTTGTTATGGAAGCACCCCCCATGAGAGCACCAACAATTTGTCCACGTCACTTAGCTCCGATATAGCGCACTCAACAGTGCACAGAACATTGTTCTGCCCACGGCTGACACTTGCAACGTATTGGCGGTTCTGCACAGGTGCCGTTTATGGACAAATACAACAGCACCATTTGCAGGCTTGGCTACCATCTGCGTTTATTTCAAGGATAGATTTCTTGCGGTTTTTCCAAATGTTGCCCAACTACTACAATTCTCAACGTTAACTGCACCAAGTGGATGACAAACATGTCCTTGTTCCTGTTTAGCCTCTGCGACTCATACTGAGTGTTGAATCAACAACTTGGAAACCAATCGTCTTTTAGATGCAATATCAACTTAGGTTCGTGGATACTCTCGTTGACCGCACAGTCCCATATTGTCTCATAACAGAAGTGGATGCAGGCAAGAAAGGGAGACATTCCGTATTGTGAGTTCCAAAATTGTGGGGAAACTCTGTTTTAAATAATGAGGTGGTATAGCGTGTGTGTGAGGCAGGATTCAGGTACTAACGCAGAACTTGCTAAAACAGAGTGGAAAACTATAAGACAACTCAGGCTTACAGGGTTACCCTACAAATATCCTTAATCCGACGTTTTTCCCTTTCTTAAAAACTCGTGAGCTGTTTATTAAGGTGAAGTACGTATGTGTAGAACGTAACATTTATTTATTGGATTTGAGATGACAAAACGTAAGCCATTAAACTCACACCACGTTCCGTTTCTTACTTTTTAGATATTGAATAATTGCCAGGTAGGTATATCGTTATCTTTCTTTCATGAAAAACTGCCAACGACCTTGCTGCAGTGATAACCGGTTCCCGTCAGATCACCGAAGTTAAGCGCTGTCGCCCTGTGCTGGCAATTCGATGAGTGACCATCCGGTCTGCCGAGCGCTGTTGGCAAGCGGGGTGCACTGAATCCTTGTGAGGCAAACTGAGGAGCTACTTGATTGAGAAGTAGACTCTACAGTCTCGTAAAATGGCATACGGCCGGGAGAGCGGTTTGCTGAGCTCACGCCGCTCCATATCTTCATCCAGTGATGCTTTCGGGAACAGTAACGTTCAAATGTGTGTGAATTCGTAAGGGACCAAGCTGCTTAGTCATCGGTCCCTAGACACGCACACTACTTAAACTAACTTACGCTAAGAACAACACACACACCCATGCCTGAGGGAGGACTCGAACCTTCGACGGGTGGGCCCGCGCAGTCCGTGACATGGCGCCTCAAACCACGCGGCCACTCTGCGCGGTTCGCCTTTGGGCTGACACGGCGGCCGGTGGGTTCCAACGGGCCTTCATGACCCGTTCGAAGAGATCTCCATAAGCTGGGCACTGTAATGTGAGGTGGAATTCCAAAACCAGACACCAGTGATGCAAATGTCCATGATAGTGAAACGTCGTGCTGAAGCAGTAGAACCTGGGCTCTGAGGCAAGCAAAAAGTATTTAGATTAGATGAGTCTTGTTTCACACTGTTTCCAACAACTGGCCGAGTTTACGTCCCAACTGTGAAACACCGGGAGGTCGTGCAGGGGGGGGGGGGGGGGGGAAGAGGGGGGGGGGGAATAGGGGGGCGGTAGGGGGTGCGGCGATTCTTTGGGCAGCCATATCGTGGTTTTCCATATGACCCATGTTTACTCTGCAAGGTTATAGCTCTGCCAATGATTGTGTCACCGTTTTGGCTCTTCATGTCAATCCTATCTACACTCCTGGAGATTGAAATAAGAAAACCGTGAATTCATTGTCCCAGGAAGGGGAAACCTTATTGACACATTCCTGGGGTCAGATACATCACATGATCACACTGACAGAACCACAGGCACATAGACACAGGCAACAGAGCATGCACAATGTCGGCACTAGTACAGTGTATATCCTCCAATCGCAGCAATGCAGGCTGCTATTCTCCCATGGAGACGATCGTAGAGGTGCTGGATGTAGTCCTGTGGAACGGCTTGCCATGCCATTTCCACCTGGCGCCTCAGTTGGACCAGCGTTCGTGTTGAACGTGCAGACCGCGTGAGACGACGCTTCATCCAGTCCCAAACATGATCAATGGGGGACAGATCCGGAGATCTTGCTGGCCAGGGTAGTTGACTTACACCTTCTAGAGCACGTTGGGTGGCACGGGATACATGCGGACGTGCATTGTCCTGTTGGAACAGCAACTTCCCTTGCCGGTCTAGGAATGGTAGAACGATGGGTTCGATGACGGTTTGGATGTACCGTGCACTATTCAGTGTCCCCTAGACGATCACCAGAGGTGTACGGCCAGTGTAGGAGATCGCTCCCCACACCATCATGCCGGGTGTTGGCCCTGTGTGCCTCGGTCGTATGCAGTCCTGATTGTGGCGCTCACCTACACGGCGCCAAACACGCATACGACCATCATTGGCACTAAGGCAGAAGCGACTCTCATCGCTGAAGACGACACGTCTCTATTCGTCCCTCCATTCACGCCTGTCGCGACACCACTGGAGGCGGGCTGCACGATGTTGGGGCGTGAGCGGAAGACGGCCTAACGGTGTGCGGGACCGTAGCCCAGCTTCATGGAGACGGTTGCGAATGGTCCTCGCCGATACCCCGGGAGCAACAGTGTCCTTAATTTGCTGGGAAGTGGCGGTGCGGTCCCCTACGGCACTGCGTAGGATCCTACGGTCTTGGCGTGGATCCGTGCGTCGCTGCGGTCCGGTCCCAGGTCGACGGGCACGTGCACCTTCCGCCGACCACTGGCGACAACATCGATGTACTGTGGAGACCTCACGCCCCACGTGTTGAGCAATTCGGCGGTACGTCCAGCCGGCCTCCCGCATGCCCACTATACGCCCTCGCTCAAAGTCCGTCAACTGCACATACGGTTCACGTCCACGCTGTCGCGGCATGCTACCAGTGTTAAAGACTGCGATGGAGCTCCGTATGCCACGGCAAACTGGCTGACACTGACGGCGGCGGTGCACAAATGCTGCGCAGCTAGCGCCATTCGACGGCCAACACCGCGGTTCCTGGTGTGTCCGCTGTGCCGTGCGTGTGACCATTGCTTGTACAGCCATCTCTCAGTGTCCGGAGTAAGTATGGTGGGTCTGACACACCGGTGTCAATGTGTTCTTTCTTCCATTTCCAGGAGTGTATATCTACTTCTACATGGATACTCTACAAATCACATGTAAGTGCCTGGTAGACGGTTCATCGAACCACTTTCACAATAATTCTGTATTATTTCAGTCTCGTACAGCATACGGCAAAAATGAACACCTATATCTTTCCGTGCCAGCTCTGAGTTCCCTAATTTTATTATGATGATCGTTTCTCTCTCTATGGTGATCGGCGTTAACAAAATATTTTCGCATTCGGAGGAGAAAACTGCTGATTGAAATGTCGTGAGAAGGTTCCGCGGCAACGAAAAACGCCTTTCTTTTAATGCTGTCCACAGCGGAGGCGTCTTGCAGGCGCAGTCCAAGAACAACGACCAGGAAGACTGCGTGAAGTGTAGCTGCTCCACGACAACGGCCGCCCACATGCTGTTAGACTGACAAATGACGCCGCACAGGAGTTGGGTTGGAAAATCATTCCTCTCGCGTCTTATTCACCTGATCTCGCGCCCTCAGATTTTCTCCTTCACGGGGTGTATGGGTATGAGATAAGATGTTTAAAATCAGAAAACATGAGAAATGCAGTTACACGCAGGACAGGAGACTTTCCTGGAAGCATCTACAGCCTATAAGTTAAGTCTCAGGCAATTTCGTTCGATCTCATAATGGAGAATCACTTTTCTTGCACCAAAGTTCTAACAAAGTTTCTGGGATTGACAAACACTGCTTATCCGATGCAGTATGATTCAATAAACCTAAGCACAAATGCGTGTATGTGTCTGTGTGTGTGTGCGTGTGTGTGTGTGTGAGAGAGAGAGAGAGAGAGATAGAGAGAGAGAGAGAGAGAGAGAGAGAGAGAGAGAGAATGCATTGGAAAGAAGGAGACAGGGGTGGGAGAAGAAGTCACAGGGCGTAGGAACTGTAGTACGGTAGCACAAGAGAGCACTTACACACTAGTAACTGATGCAGTACGTTAATTGCCATTCGAAATGTACACTACTGGCTATTAAAATTGCTACACCAAGAAGAAATGCAGATAATAAATGGGTATTCATTGGACAAATATATTATACTAGATCTGACAAGTGATTACATTTTCCCGCAATTGCGGTGCATAGATCCAGTGCCCAGAACAACCACCTCTGGCCGTAATAACGGCCTTCATACGCCTGGGCATTGAGTCAAACAGAGCTTGGATGGCGTGTACAGGTACAGCTGCCCATGCAGCTTCAACACGATACCACAGTTCATTAAGAGTAGTGACTGACGTATTGTACCAGCCAGTTGCTCGGCCACCATTGACCAGACGTTTTCAATTGGTGACAGATCTAGAGAATGTGCTGGCCAGGGCAGCAGTCGAACATTTTCTGTATCCAGAAAGGCCCATACAGGACGTGCAACATGCTGTCGTGCATTATCCTGCTGAAATGTAGGGTTTCGCAGGGATCGAATGAAGGGTAGAGCCACGGGTCGTAACAAATCTGAAATGTAACGTCCACTGTTCAAAGCGCCGTCAATGCGAACAAGAGGTGGCCGAGACGTGTAACCAATGGCACCCCATACCTTCACGCCGGTGATATGCCAGTATGGCGTTGACGAATACACGCTTCCAATGTCCGTTCACCGCGATTTCGCCAAACACGGATGCGACCATCATGATGATGTAAACAGAACCTGGATTCATCCGAAAAAATGTCGTTTTGACATTCGTGCACCCAGGTTCGTCTTTGAGTACACTATGGCAGGCGCTCCTGTCTGTGATGCAGCGTCAATGGTAACCGCAGCCATGGTCTCCGAGCTGATAGTCCATGCTGCTGAAAACGTCGTCGAACTGTTCGTGCAAATGGTTGTTGTCTTGGAAACCTCCCCATCTGTTGACACAGCGATCGAGGCGTGGCTGCACGACCCGTTACAGCCATGCGGATAAGATGCCTGTCATCTCGACTGCTAGTGATACGAGGACGTTGAGATCCAGCACGGCGTTCCGTATTACCCTCCTGAATCCACCGATTCCATATTCTGCTAACAGTCATTGGATCTCGACCAACTAGAGCAGCAATGGCGCGTTACGATGAACCGCAATCGCGATAGGCTACAATCCGACCTTCATCAAAGTCGGAAACGTGATGGTACGCGTTTCTCCTCCTTACACGAGGCATCACAACTACTTTTCGCCAGGCAGCGCCGGTCAACTGCTGTTTGTGGGTGAGAAATCGGTTGGAAACTTTCCTCATGTCAGCACGTTGTAGGTGTCGCCACCGGCGGCAACCTTGTGTGAATGCTATGAAAGCTAATCATTTGCATATCACAGCAACTACTTCCTGTCGGTTAAATTTCGCATCTTTAGCACGTCATCTTCGTGGTGTAGCAATTTTAATGGCCAGTAGTGTATATTTGCACTATAAATGTACGCAGCGTGTGTGCTGGTGCCGCTGAGGAGCCAGAGAGGACAGCGGCGAGCACACGAGGACACGGACGCTGGCTGCGGAGGAAGCCAGGCACGCGGAAGGCGCCCGGCCGGCCTCTTCCTGCTTCCGGGTAGCTCGCCTGCTGCCGACACACCGGGCGGCGCAGTCCGCTTCTGTGAGGGTTCCTCATCCAAACCTCTAACGTCTCATCACCTCACAATCGAAACGCGTGGGGACTGTGAACGTCCCGACACCATTCAATATTACTGCTAGCCGGATGTCAGCTTGCAAATGCATCATCAGGCAATAACTGCATGACGCGAGATTTACTCTGAAGAGCCAAAGAAACTGATACACCTACCTTATATTGTGTAGAAGCACCGCGAGCACCCAGAAATGTCGTAGCACGACGTGGCGTGGACTCGACTAATGTCTGAAGTAGTGCTGGAGGGAATTGACACCACGAATCCTGCAGGGCTGTCCGCAAATCTGGGAGAGTATGCAGGGCTCTCCGGAAATCTGTAAGGGTATCACGAGATGGAGGTCTCTTCTGAACAGCATGTTGCAACGCATCCCAGTTGTGCTCAATAATTTTCATGTCTGGGGAATTTGGGGGCCTGTGGAAGTGCTTAAACTAAGAAGGGTGTTCCTGGACCCACTCTGTGGCAATTCTGCACATGTGCAGTGTCACATTGTCCTGCTGCTAGACGCATCAGGGGTCCAATATCATCCCAGCTGCACACCATTACAGAGCCTCCACCAGCATGAACAGTCCCCTACTGACATGCAGGGTCCATGGATTCATGAGGTTGTCTTCATATCCGTACATATCCATACGCTCGATACAATTTGAAACGGGACTCGCCCGACCAGGCAACATGTTTCCAGTCATCAATGTCGGTGTTGACGAACCAAGGCGAGGGGTAAAACTCTGTGTCGTGCAGTCATCAAGGGTACACGAGTAGGCCTTCGGCTCCGAAAGCTCATATATATAATGTTTAGTTGAATGGTTCGCAGACTGACACTACATGGCACAACACTGAAATCTGCAGCAATCTGGGGAAGTGTTACACTTCTGTCACGATGAACGATTCTCTTCAGTCGTCATTGATCGCGTACTTGCAGGATCTTCTTCCGGCCTCAGCGATGTCGGAGATTTGATGTTTGGCCGGATTCCTGATATTCACGGTACTCTCGTGAAATGACCGTACGAGAAAATCCCCACTTCATCGTAACCTCCTTATTCTGTGTCACATCTCTCGTTTGCCGACTATAACACCACGTTCAAACTCACTTAAATCTTGATAATCTGCCATTGTAGCAGTAACACTTGTTGTCTTGTATAGGTGTTGCCGACCGTAGCGCCATATTCTGGCTGTTTACATAACTCTGTATTTGAATACGCATGCCTACACCAGTTTCTTTGCCGCTTCAGTGTAAAACAAACACTGAAAAAAAGAAATAAAAAAACTGGAAAAATTTCAAACAATGCAAGGCCTAAGGGAATTACGAACATTGTAGGATTTGGTCAAACAAATGCAGAAGGTAAATCATTATTAAACCTCTTTCTTCAGGTCACGTGATTTCTGAACAATTTCATGTGGCCCGCCACGATTTACTTTCCTGTCCATATTTTTATTTCAGATTTGTAATTACGAGTACATCCAACGTCCTGAATATATTCTAATCCCTGCCTTCTTCTACAATTTCTGCCCTCTCTTGCTCCATCTAATACAACAGAAATTACACCCTGATCTCTTAACACATGCCCTGTCGATCTTCTTGTCAGTGTATTTTATGCAGATCTTCACGCCAATCTGTTTTGTACAGTTTTTCTTTTAATTTTTTCATAGTATAGTAGATAGTCTACCCTACTTCCATTTCTGAATACTTACTGTGAGCGAACATTGTTCTCATTCAACAATTTTAGTCCTTCCCCCAAACTGTGTGTTTCTCTTGTACAATATCTATATATTAGTAGCGTTTTTATTATGATATCTGACCACGTTGCCCATCCCCTTACATGTCATATTGTGAAATACAACGTGCGTGTTGCATTTGTATGTTGGTTATTGTCCCACCAAAGCGTGACACAGTTTATATCAGTTATTCAACTTGCGACGCTGCATAGGTTGCAACGACTCACTGTCCAGACTGTAACAGACCGTGCCGGAACTTGCAGCGCAACCTACGTAGTTAACAGTGTTAACTACAAAGGTTGCGTTGCGAGTTCCGAATAGAATAACATAAACTCGAAAATCCTCCAATAAAAATAACCGATTGCACTTTCCATTTGATACCCGTTAATCGTAGGTACACGGCCAGAACTAATTTCTGATAGTTCGTTACTAAACAAGTAGGTAAGCTTTTTTATTGTATTTATTCATTTGTGAATTAGTACTGCAAAAAAAATGGCTCTGAGCACTATGGGACTCAACTGCTGTGGTCATCAGTCCCCTAGAACTTAGAACTACTTAAACCTAACTAACCTAAGGACATCACACACATCCATGCCCGAGGCAGGATTCGAACCTGCGACCGTAGCAGTCGCACGGCTCCGGACTGCGCGCCTAGAACCTCGAGACCACCGCGGCCGGCAATTAGTACTGCAAATAAAGCTTTTAAGTACTAGCGTTGTATTGTTGGTAAAAATATTTAGACACAAAACCCACAGCTGTGTTTCTCAATGTTCCTGAAATTTCTCAAAGATATTCGTGGATACATAAACTCTTCGACCAATAATACATCCTACTTGTCAGCGAATACAGTGCACTTTAATAAAAGCACTTTCGTCCGATAGTTCACAATGTTGAAACCACATTCTAACAAAGCATTTGTAGAAACGTTACAACATTCCGCATATGGTGATGAACATTACGATATGCCACTTGTGGTACGAGTGCAAGGTTGTAGCAAGTATAATATTCAAACATAAGAGATGCAAAATATAAACCTCGTCTGCTACACTTCCCTCCAAAAACAAATTGCAGGTGCAAGAGACGCGGTAGAATCTGAATGTAACGTCCGTGCCCACTTCACCTAGCATAACTGGAGGCAGTTCGCTTCTTTCTTAAGAAGATGACTCATTGTCTTTGTTCCGATTGCTTTCTTCTTCACCGGCCTCACACTCTAACGTGCACACAATAAAATATAAACAGTTCATAATGGAATGGGAGCTGGGAAAGTCACAACGTTATAAAACTGAGTATTGCAAAATAATAGGATGCCGCCTGATTATCTTTGATTCATAAATTCACAAAATCAGAAAAACGATTTCTAGAGCCAGTCTAACATTAATGTTCACAACAAAGTTTCCGGATACTAATCATTTCTCGAGCACTTTAAAAAGTCATACAAAAAAACTTCACGCAATCGTAAGATTAGTACGAGATCGCACATTGGAGTTTTACGTGGCAACTTTTAACAAATTGTTACCTTTTCTCGCGAACTCGCACTTCACACCCGGTCTCAGGTGTTATCTCATTGGAAATATCGCAGATTCCTTGTGAGCTATCTAAAATGTTTGGCTTCTGCCCGCTCAGGGGGCGTTGGTTGAGTCTGTCCCACCAATGATATCAATATTAAATGAAATTATTATAAAAGAGTTGTCGCTGTGGATAGCTTCCGGAGCACAGAATATACACCTTTACGTCTATATGACTACTCTGCAATTCACAATTAACTGCCCGGCAGATATCGGTGTTTAAACAGTATATCTATATAATGAAAGATACGACGCTTCTTAGCCTTGAAGGTGAATCGCCGCTGTCTTTACGGGTTCCACCATAACTCGGTTTCTACTCACCCCATCGTCCTCATGCTCTGAAACCATCTGTCGCTTATTGGGATGGTGAATCTAATAATAATAATTTATCGGCGACATGAATCTGTCTACTGCATGTTAAAGCGTTATAACAAAATGTAATAAATGTAGGCAGGGGTCTTACCCGAACGCCACTGGCAGCTCCGCAAGCCACCCAACGGTGTGTGGCGGAGGGCACTTTACGTGCCACTGTCATTACCTCCCTTTCCTGTTCAAGTCCCGTATGGCTCGCGGGAAGAACGACTGCCGGAAAGCCTCCCTGCGCTCTCGAATCTCTCTAATTTTACATTCGTGATCTTCTCGGGAAGTATAAGTAGGGGGAAGCAATATAATCGATACCTCATCCAGAAACGCAGCCTCTCGAAACCTGGACAGCAAGCTACACCGCGATGCAAAACGCCTCTCTCACAGAGTCTGCCACTTGAGTTTGCCAAACATCAAAAATGGTTCAAATGGCTCTGAGCACTATGGGACTCAACATCTTAGGTCGTAAGTCCCCTAGAACTTAGAACTACTTGAACCTAACTAACCTAAGGACATCACACACACCCATGCCCGAGGCAGGATTCGAACCTTCGACCGTAGCAGCCCCGCTGTTCCGGACTGCAGCGCCAGAACCGCACGACTACCGCGGCCTGCTGCCAAACATCACCGTAACGCTATCACGCTTACCAAATAACCCTGTGAGGAAACGCGCCGCTCTTCTTTGGATCCTACGTGGGTCTGGACACACGCTGCCTGCCTTCTGCCCGTGTTGGTGACAGTGACCAGGATCGTCGACAACGACTGAAATCAAATCACAAGCGCCAGGGCCCTACCTACATATTCAAATATTGTGTAAGGTGGGATGGCAGTACGGCTCACAGCACTTCCGTCCGTTACGAATTGGCGATTACTTCACGGCTTTCTCGTCGTGTGGTGTCATTACATCACTTTAACAGAATGATACGATGGTTCGGAGCTGCACAATGGACGAAACAGTACACGAACGAAGTATTAAACAGGACTTGTAAAATAACTTGACTGTGTGGAAATGTAAACGGATATGACGCAATAAATTCCACTACAGCTCTGAGTCTGGTTCCGGCAGACGCGCCTAGCGACGCGGCACAACAGTGGAGACACCGGGGCTGGTGCTTTCCGTGGCTTTCCTGAACCACTTCAAGCAAAGGCGGGTTTGTTGCTCAAACACACACAAGACGCACAGCAGCTCCCTCCTGCACGTTCGCCTTTGCAACTGGGCTGGTGATGCGTCCCCAACAACGTCGATGCGGCGTGACGAGCAGTTCTAACCTCCCTTCCTTCAAGTACATCCCCGTGTCCTGAGTATTATGGATTTATGATGGTATTTGATCTCCTTTACATCTTTCCCTGTCTGGGTTATTTTCAACTTCAGATCACATTTCTTCTCCGTCAATGACGTTTTGTGCATGTATTTAAATGACTGGTGCTGATATCGCAAAATTATTTCCTTTTTCAGTTGCAATAATTGTTTTTTCCGCGTGTTTTACCATTTTTCTGTGTTGTGCCTAAATGTTGCAGTTCTGCTACAGAAACAATCATCCCGACAGTCTGCTGAGTCACTGTTTAAAAAACGATGGTTAACCGATGCACCAGGTTAGTATTTCAAGGAGAAGATTGCTAGTGGTTTTATAATATATATATATCAATCAAAACTCGGTGTTCCATACTTTTTATGTCAACAACCATCGATAAGTTGTCACAGAAACCAGGCAAGTTCAAAATATCACCCATAATTATTTTCCGTAATCACATAGTGACTCACAATTGACCATGTAGTTACGACGTCATGAATTTTCTTCATTGCTATCAATGGAAATACTGTACACAATTATACTTCTCCTTGTCGAAACGGATGCCTTAGCTACTGGAAACTACAATTGATGGTAGGCTTTTGCTTACAGACAGTAGCCTAAATTAGCCATCGTCGTACAAGGCATATTACGCGTTATAAGATACCCATTTCCGTTTTCCAGGTTCAAATAGTAATTATTGAATTGGAGGAAGGATAGAACGAGCCAGTGGGAGTATAGCAAGATTTAGTGCATGAAACAAATTGATTGGTGTCATCTAACAGCTATAGACATAATCGAAAAGTGTTCAAATGGTTCAAATGGCTCTGAGCATTATGGGACTTAACTTCTGAGGTCATCAGTCCCCTAAAACTTAGAACTGCTTAAACCTAACTAACCGAAGGACATCACACACATCCATGCCCGAGGCAGGATTCGAACCTGCGACCGTAGCAGTCGCACGGTTCCAGACTGAAGCGCCTAGAACCGCTTGACCACCCCGGCCGGCTCGAAAAGTGTACACCAGATACTTTTCAAAGATCAGTCATTCAAGGATGAGTAGTAAATCAAAACAATTACCAAAAATATTCTCCATTCGATACATAACATAGCACGAGTATTAAAACCAACAAGCTAACTTTTGCAGTCTAATTGATGCCAAAGTCGATCGTATTTATGGAATGACAAGATTTTCACCAGACGACTCTAAGGGAGATAAAGTCTTGTTTATTCAACGACCGATTTTAGCTTATCAACCATTTTCGCGTGAAACTTATTGAAAAATTAGCTGAGTACCCGGCGCTGCCCAGGCATGTATTTATTCCGATTCCATTACCCCATCCCCTACTTTCCCCTCCTCTCTGTCCATCTCTTTCTCTCCCCACTCTCTGTCCATCTCCTTCACCACCCACCGTCTACCTCCTCCTATCCCTCTTTCTATCCATCTGCTACTCGCCTTTATTTTAAAGGCAATCGCCCGAAAATTTGAATAATTCGTGTGTCTGGCAATTGACCTAAATATTATAATAGCAACAAATTCTCGGTACGTTGCCAACGTCACGTTTATATGACTGAAAAATTGAAATGTGGGCTTATCGTCATCAGTATTTCATCTGTCACTATGACTGTGAACCCAGGTCCGCAGACTACGTTCATGTGAGCGTGCAAATGAGGGGATTATTGATGCTTTTGGCCGTTTCCGCTTCCGGCAGGGGGAGTTAGCTTTTCTGTTTTGTGTTAACGTTTTTCCCTAGTGGAAGTTCTTTCCGTTTCTATCTTCCTTTATTCCATTTCGCGTGGTTTGACGATTCTGCCTGTGGACTTACAAGGTGTATTTGATTTGTTGTTCGCAGCAGGAATTATGAGGCTATGAATGGACTCCTCTAGCTGGCGGTAAGGTTGTCTGCAGGCGGTGAGGGCACGAGCGCGTGCGTTCTGGCAGGCTCTCAGGCGCGGAGCTGGAAAGTATCCTCTTGGAAATAACGTGATCTTCTAGAATTCCTTGCCGTTTAGTTACGCGACCATTTGAGATGCTAGAGTTCTGTAAAAAATTAATGAAGCCTGCATGTATTTCTTCTGTGTTTTTCTTTCTATTTTCTCTGTTAATTTTTCTTATTTTGGATTGTAATGCTTTTGTACTTTTCTTATTTTGGATTGTAATGATTTTGTGTGTACAGGTGGAATGTAATGTGCTACGTAGAATATTTATTGTGTAATGTTAATTCTATATACATATAAAATTTCGCTGATATTTTAGGAGCTTCGGCCGGTTAGGAAAATTAATATCTATGAATAATGTTAAGAGTAAACAGTTGAGGAGCGACGGTGAGCTATGTTGCGTTGTAACTACGAGCTAAGCTGAATATTGCGAGTGAAACGGACTGTCTTCGTTTGGAGCAGTGAGCTGTCTACAGTCCGGTGTGGTAAGCTCAAAACTGTTTTGGAACCTGTAGGAATGCCGAGCTCCTGAACGATTTAATTTCGCTGAAGTGAAAACAAACGGGTAAACTGCGCGTCGGGGTTATGTTCGGCCGGTCGACCACTGTTGTTTCTGGAATTCTGTGTTCTTGGTATTAAATTACCTCGATTGGCCTTGCCGCGTTCTGCTTTTGGATCAGTCAGGTTTTATTTATGGTGTATTCTGACGGACCGGTGATCGCCAAGACAACGGAGCGTCGGCACCAGAGATCTTGCAGCAGTCGTCTCAGGTAGGAAGCTGCAGAACGCACATCTCTGAAGTCGCACTGTAGACTGTCAACCGACATTTTATTGCTGCGGAGCATCAGCACAAATAAACACTTATCGACTAATATTAGTAAAGTGTGTTACGTAGGATCAGGTCAATTTTCAATTTACCTTTTAACAGATCTGTTTCGTGAACGCCTCAAATTGAAGTGTGTTGATCTAACGGTTTTAATTTAACTAACAATCTTTTGAAGACCCTCGGAATAAAGACCGAACAATTTTGTTCAATTGATGCCGTGAACACACATGATTGAAGACACAATAGAGGCACTACAATTAGTTAATGACGACTTGAAGTCGAAATTGTTTACAGCAGCGTCATTGCAAGCCAGGTCATCACTCATTCTTCAGTGCTAACATTAACTTTATTCCAGTCAGGGATCACTTATTTCTTTGATGATTGCAGTGCTTAATAATTAAAGCTTCTCCCCATGGACATTGTGAATTACAACAGATCCGAATTGCTATCAATAATTAGCCGACACGCATCAAATTTACTAGTTTTTTGAAAGACGTTTTCATATCAAATTGTCAGTATCAATGAAATTCGCCAATAGCCGTGTAACTGAGATTTTATTTTATTTTGACTACTAGTTTCGGCATTCCAGTATGATAGCTACTGGCTCAATATGCATGTCTCAAAATAAACGATATTGTCATACAGTGCCATATATCCCTGGATGTCGTGAATTCAAATCGTTTCAAAAATGTTTCATTCGAAGACTTGATAGCAAACAATAGTTGCTACAGAGTCTTCGAATGAGGCAATAAATAGTTCCTACCAAGTCTTCGAATGAAGCACTTTTGAAACGGTTTGAATTTACGACATCCAGGAATATATGGCATTGTATGACAATATCGTTTATTTTGAGAGATGTATATGGGACCTGAAGACGGCATAGTGGAATACAGAAACTGATAAGCAAAATAAAATAACATCTTAGGTACATGGTTGTTCGCGAACTTAATTGATATTGACAATTACTTAACTAGCTGATGGCCGCTGTCTATGATGGCTCAACAGAGGTTTTCGTAACAAGGTTGCACTGCCTACTCACATAACCATCTTCAATAGCAAACAGTAACTTAGCATCATTTATTGTCACAGCATCTGTTGCTAAACTATATATGTAGATATTTTATGTGTTTATATGTCTCGTTTATATGTATTTATTTCATGTGTGATTGAAGCGTGCTCATCTACGATCTCAGTCTGTCATTCGTAGAGAAAATACCAGATAATATTAGAGAAATCTGGATAGAAACAGACTACCCAGCGGTTGGATTAAATGGACAGGTGTGTGGCGCTTTAGTCCCAGCAGACTGCGATGTGTTTTGGTCAACGTTTTTCTACAGAATCTGTTTGTGCTGAATGCGGTATAGCACTTTCAGATTTTACATGCTAAGTGACAAATTGGGGGAAGGTATCAGCTGCGTATTTACTCGTAGGGCACTGTGTAAATCGCTATATAACACGTAGTCGAATGACAGTCCCTGCAGCACCGCACAGTAGCAGTAAATCAGAACCGGACGAAGTAAATGAGAAGAATTAAGTTTCTCAGCTACAGTTCGGAAAATAAGACAGCTTGAAAACAACCTGAGAAACTAAAACGTTCAAAAATTCTTCTTCCTTTCTTTGTCGATATATCACAACATCCAGTCCCCGAGCGGAGAAAAATCTTCTACCTGGCCGGGTATCGAACTCGGGATCCTGCAGTTATCAATGTGCCGCGCTGAGCCCATACTTATCGGGCAGTAGTGATTAGTAATAGAAGGGCAATAATAATAATAATGTGAGGAAAAGTATCACTAAGTGGATAGATCAAATGGAAACCAATCACAGACAACAACCGCACTGAACACGAGGGCATGACGAGCAAATGACCAACACTTAGAGGAAAAGAAGAAGAAAGAGGGAGTTTGTGGTGGTCACGACCCTTCTCCCTCCTCTTGTATCGACATGTGCTGGTGCGATGTTAATTCGTGTACTGGTTGATGTTTGCGTCGTGACCGATAACAGTAGAACTGCTTTGCTCCCCTGTTCTTCATTCTTCAGCGTTAGGGGGTGTGGGAGACCGCGAGCAGAGAAGTTAGAGGATTGAGCGTGGGGTAGGCAGCGGTGAAAGGACTCGAGAGAAAGGCGGGAGCGCGCTAACTGGTTGATTACGCTCTAAAGCGCAGCCGTCCAGCACCTCGCCGGCAAATATTGTGACGGGCGATAAACGCGACTTGTTTGCCACTGAGGCTGAGCACTTAGCGGAGTAAACAGCGCTTATGGGATTACAACGAGCGCGGTTTGCATTCTTGGCCTTGTGTGATCACTGCTGGTAATGGTCTGACAAGTAGCTAATCGATGTCACCGCATTTGTACGGCCGAGGCCTTCAGCGTGCGAGGACCCCTGGGTTCAGTATCATGGCCGTGACAGCCACGAGCCAACTGTAGCAGGCGGGCGTGCCCCAAGCGGGCCGCATCGGCGTCTAGGCCGTCACCGTTAAGGGATCCACAGCTTTCTTTACGCCAATGCGGTGAATGTGGCATCAGTTTTGTCTGTTGTCCAAACTGCAATGAAGTCGGAGCTATGCAAAGTCAACACCTGTCAAAGTATCTAGCTCAAATTGTTTTTGATTGTGATTTGTCAGACTCGATCACTGTATTTATTATCGAATGATTCACTTATTTCCTTTCTCTTTCAAAATATAAAATCTGTAATTATTCATTAGATGTATTTAGGACACTCGTGTGAGTGCTGTTGGGCTGCTGCAGGAGTGCTGGAGGTCAAGGTTCATCAGTAGTTAGCTGTTACCTATCAGAAGAATGTAAATGCACCGCTTAAAATCAAGTCGTGCCATTGTGTATTATAAATAATATTGACAGAACTGTTTGGGCGCGCAACAGCAAGGTATTTAGTGCCCATACGGACGTCTGATGAGACAAATGTTGTTAAAATGAGTAAAAGGGTGAAAAATAGTACTAGAATTAAACAGATTAAGTATTTACCAAAACTTCTTATGTAAAAAGCGAGCACACACAAATAAATCTTTAGCACAAGCCAGTATTTCAAAAAAAACATCTTCAAAGGTAGGAGATAACTCAGACAGCAAGCATTAAACTACTACAGAAGAGAAACACTGGCTAACAAAAGTATAAAGCACTCAGAAGACACAGTCGGATGTCAGTGTAACTTAGCACACGTCACACACATACCAGCGGTAAGTATGTGAATGACAAGAGTTACAATTCTCTGTGACAAGTAGAGTGGCCATCAGAATGGACTAGTGTTCATTTTCAGTGTTGTTACCAGCTTGGTAGCGTATATAAGTGACCTGAACAGATCAGGCGTTGAGTTATCCCTATGAACGACCCAGAGATACCGGGTACTCCTACTCAGCACTTGACCGAGTTTGAACCGGGCCTGATTCTGGGTCTCCATCTAACGGTTGGTCGAATCGTTCAGTGTTCGTATTTGTGGGGTATACGGATGTTGGACTGCTTGGGAACAGGCGGGCATGTGTACTTATCATTAAGATTCCAATCGACAGTGTCTGATCACCATAAGCGCGGCCATCGTAACCGCAACCCCTTTACATGTGCACATACCACCAAACAAAAAGGAATGCAGTCCCTGCATCATTCTGTATCATCCAACACCACTGGTCACACTAGCGACAGCGGGACTAGGGAATTACCGTCTCATCCGTAGGCTGCCTGTAACACCATACTGCGCAAAGCTACATTTTGAGTGCTGATGGGGAAACAAGTACTGCTGATGAATGGTGTCGTATTGTGTTCAGCGATGAACTGCGGTTCTCACTACCCCGGATGACCATCGTCAGCGAGTGTCACAGCGACCTGGGGAGAGGTCCCTTACATCCAACGTTTTGGAGAGGCACAGCGTTTTTACTCCTAGCGTTACGGTGTGGGGAGACATCTAGTTTGACTTCTGGTTACGGCTGATGTTAATTGAGAGATCTCTGACAACACAATGTTTCGTGACGAACGTCCCGTGTCATCATTTGTTACCTCTCATGGGACAGTACGGTGGTGCCATTCTTCAGCGGGACAATGGTCGCCCACACGTGGCACGTTACTCTGTGAACAGTCATCGTGGTGTTGAGGTACTTCCGTTGCCACCAACATCTCCAGATCTGTCCCCGAAAGTGCATATGTAGGACCAGATGGGACATCATCTCTGTCCCAGTGACAATACCCAGGACATCAAGGACCACTTACAACAGCCTCTGTTGATTCATTGTGGTCATGGGCCAGCGCCAGGTCAAATATTTAACAATCAAACTCACCTAACAGCCGTGAAAATTGAGAAGTTATTTTATTTTCGCTGCCAGTTTTGGCAATTCAGTATGCCATCCTCAGGCCCCATATGCACCTCTCAAAATTAGCGATATTGGCATTTTGGGGCCATTTGTTTCTGGGTGTCGTGAATTCTCAGGTCTTCGAAGGAAGCACTTAAGAAATCACGACATCCAGAAACAGACGAAGATTTGAGAATTCACGACACCCAGAAACAGATGGCCCCAGTATGCCAATATCGATAAATTTGAGAGATGGATATGGGGCCTGAGGATGGCACATGAAATTGTCGAAACACGTAGTGAAAAGTAATAAAATAACTCATCAATTTGCACGGCCGTTTGGCGAATTTCTTTGTTTGAATCTACAACAGTTGTGGGCTAGCTTCCCTCATGAGAGGATTCAATGGCTTTATGGCAGCCCTCGGAACTGAATCCGTGCATGCATCCAGGCTGGAGGGGACGCCACGCCTTACTGATAGGTGGTCTTATACTACTCACTTCTTTAGAAATTTCATTCACTTTTGTAATCACTGAAATAACAACACATAACTTCCCCAGCTGTGATTTTTCATTTCGTTCCTTGCTCTACTTCTGGGTGCTTCACATCTTTGTCAGGCAGTGTAAGTGACTGGATGATTGTTACAGAGAACCGTGGTTTAGGAAGCTACATAACACCAAAAAAAATTCTATCAGCGTTAAACTTAGCTCAGTAGCTTCGCTGACAGTCGTTCGTCCCAGTAAAGTATAATATAAGAGAATGAAAATTATCATGAGTTTGACTTCAATACCACGTGGCTTGTGGCAAGTCAAGTCCTACTTACAGAGCCGGGATGCCACTGAAAAATTTATTAACTACGATAAGCTTACTATTAACTGACTTATTACCACCCACTAGTTATAAAAAGGAACTAAAATTTATGTTGCAAGACACTGGTAGCGTAAAGCAACTTTTCGATTGCGTCAAACCTTGCAACTTGTACATCTTGCATCACTGTCATCATTTGGTTGTCTCTGAATGGATTTTCATAAACTTTTTGCTAAACGAATTCAATACCATAGCCTTTAAAACAGAAGTCAGTTTACAATTACGACGTTTATAAAATAAGTCGTCAATCTACATACTTTAACTAATGTACAGTAGACAGCTGACAAGAATGGCTGTGAGGGATGAGGTGGGGAGTGGGAAACAGTCCTTCACTATTAGTCGTCGATGGTCTTTTAAGTTTTATGTGCAGTACTGGTGGCAAGTCTAAAATCAAATGAAAGCCATACCTCCACATTGTAACGAAGAAACGAACGAGAAACCTACCATTGGCGATGTTGTAACTCAATAAAGTAGAAGGTGTATCGCTATAAAAAAAACATTTAATTTGTTGTAAGCGCAGTACCGTTATTGATACACTATTAATACAGCAGCCATGGTGAGTAGCTACTGTATGTACACACAAATGCAGAATTTGATCAGTTTTGTTTGGAATCATCAGTGTCATAAAGCGGTGAGCCTTGAAATACAGGCTGATTCGGTGATGAAATTGCAAATTTCGAGGCATGATGAACAACGCTAAATGTATTAATTTGAGATAAGGGAGCCTGGTGCGGAAATGACCGGGTCTAAAGTTATAAGGGAAATTCGCTCTGATACCAGTGACAGTGAACTGTGTGCACCGATACTGTTGTTGCTAATACTGTAGGGTAGGCAATTTTCAGAGACGCTAGTATGGACTAAAACCAGAAAGAAATATATAGTAAACGTGGGCTATAAAATACACAGCGTAAAACCGATGTGCACTTGTGCAGTCGAAGAAATGTGCTTCATCGCAACGAAGATAAACAAGTTCAAAATGGTTCAAATGGCTCTGAGCACTATGGGACTTAACTGCTTAGGTCATCAGTCCCCTAGAACTTAGAACTACTTAAACCTAACTAACCTAAGGACGTCACGCACATCCATGCCCGAGGCAGGACTCGTACCTGCGTCCGTAGTGGTCGCGTGGTTCCAGACTGAATCGCTCGGCCACCCCGACCGGCGGTGAACAAGTGCTCGTAGCTCTTAACGTATGCACTTTAGAGCCCTTGAGGACTGCACACTTTTTTCTTGTTTAGGTCCATTCTATCTTCTCCAAAACTATGGAAATCAAAGACCTTACAGTAGAACAGACGTGTCACAGATTCGAAGATGAACAAGTGATCATAGCTCTTTAGATTATCATTTTAGACGCCTGTTTGCTCGACTTTTCTCTTGTTTTGATCTATACTACCATCTCTGAAAGTAGCCTCCCATAAAATCTTAGAAACAACACTACCTGTACAGAACTTTCGACTCGGTCCTTGCCAGGTCAGGGTTCCTTACCTGCGATTCATGCATCTACCCTCCATCCCTGAAAGTCTGCAACACCATCAGGGAATCACCCTGTATATTTACCTTGCTCGAACCTCATCAAGTCAGTCACAATTACAATGTTGACGTAAGTGCACTCATGAAAGTGGTTTTGGAACAGCACTTGCTATTCGGTCAACACTACGTCACGGTACGATCCGCCACCCCGCCGCATTCCTAGCGTGCATATTCTTCTAAGCTGCAGACGTAAATTACGGGTTAAGGTAGAAACGCTGCTAATGCAAGTGATGGTGGCTGTTAAGCTACTCAAAACAAAATATTTCCAAGAAGCAAGTAATTACCACAATTTTCGTATGGATGTGTGTATGTATTGAAGATGGGATCTAGAAACGACGGAGAGGCTTCGTCCCCGCCGTAGCCCTCAGAGGTCCACAACCCCACAACAGTCTACAGCAGTCCACTCATCCCACCGCCGCCACACACCAAACCCAGGGTTTTTGTGCGGAACATCTCATTCCAGACGAGTGTAACCCCACTGTTTGCGTGGTAGAGTAATTATGGTGTACGCATACGTGGAGGTAGTGTCTGCGCAGCAATCGCCTTACATAGCGTAATTGAGGCGGAAAAAGGGGAACCAGCCCGCATTCGCCGAGGCAGATGGAAAACCGACTTAAAAACCATACACAGGCTGGCCGGCATACCGGACCGCGACACTAATCCGCCGGGCGGATTCGTGCCGGGGACCGGCATGCCTTCCCGCTCGGGAAGCAGCGCGTTAGACCGCACGGCTAACCGGGCGGCCAATCACCACAAAAATACTCTGCAATTTTTTTTTTTTTCATATAATCAATCTTCTGACTGGTTCGATGCGGCCCGCCACGAATCCTCCCTGCTACGAATCTCTTCGTCTGAGAGTAGCACTTACATCCTACGTCCTTAAATATGTGTTGAATGCATTCCAACCTTGTTTCCCCTACAGCTTTTACTCTCTACAGCACGCTGAAGTACCATGAAAATAAAATCCCTGGTGTCTAAACATCTGTTCCATTATCCTGTCACTTCTTCTTGTCAGTGTTCTCCATACATTCCTTTCTTCGCCGATTCTGCGGAAAACCCACTTATTTCTTATCTTATCAGTCCACCTTTCAACATCCTATTGTAGCACCACATCTGAAATGCTTCGGTTCTCTTCTTTTCCGGTTTTCTCACAGAATATGATTCACTATCACAGTACAAACGTATATCTTCAGAAATTTCGCCCTCCGGCTAAGCCCAGTGTTGGACAGTAGCAGACTTTTCTTGGTTAGAATATCCTCCTTGCTTGCGTCTGCTTTTCATGGCCTTGTAGCTACGTGTGTCATGTGCTACTTTGCCTCCAAGGTAGCTCCGTCTACTTCTGTAGTCCCAATTTTGATAAGCTTATCGTTAATCTTATTTAGATTTAAGAAGTGAAAACCGTTAGTTTGCTTTTGCCCCGCAATATTACTTTATTCTGTTAAGTTACGATGTTTGTAAACGACACTGGAAAAGAAGTTACACATATAGACTGAAGTACAAACGCACAGTAAGTGACATCTTTGACAGTATTGCGGTAATGCAATGTAAAAAGCAAGAAGAAGAACAGTGGTGTCGCGACAAGCGTGAATGGAGGGACGAATGGAGACGTGTCGTCTTCAGCGATGAGAGTCGCTTCTGCCTTGGTGCCAATGACGGTCGTATGCGTGTTTGGCGCCGTGCAGGTGAGCGCCACAATCAGGACTGCATACGACCGAGGCACACAGGGCCAACACCCGGCATCATGGTGTGGGGAGCGATCTCCTACACTGGCCGTACACCTCTGGTGATCGTCGAGGGGACACTGAATAGTGCACAGTACATCCAAACCGTCATCGAACCCATCGTTCTACCATTCCTAGACCGGCAAGGGAACTTGCTGTTCCAACAGGACAATGCACGTCCGCATGTATCCCGTGCCACCCAACATGCTCTAGAAGGTGTAAGTCAACTACCCTGGCCAGCAAGATCTCCGAATCTGTCCCCCATTGAGCATGTTTGGGACTGGATGAAGTGTCGTCTCACGCGGTCTGCACGTTCAGCACGAACGCTGGTCCAACTGAGGCGCCAGGTGGAAATGGCATGGCAAGCCGTTCCACAGGACTACATCCAGCATCTCTACGATCGTCTCCATGGGAGAATAGCAGCCTTCATTGCTGCGAAAGGTGAATATACACTGTACTAGTGCCGACATTGTGCATGCTCTGTTGCCTGTGTCTATGTGCCTGTGGTTCTGTCAGTGTTATCGTGTGATGTATATGACCCCATGAATGTGTCAATAAAGTTTCCTCTTCCTGGGAAAATGAATTCACGGTGTTCTTATTTCAATTTCCAGGAGTGTATAAAGGGAGTAAACAGGAAAAAAGTTTAACACAAAACAGGAAAAATCATGCCTACAAGATTCAGTTAACATTATTATTTCGTTTTCTTCGGGGTATTCTCAGACGATATTTTGTACTCATTAGACTGTTCATTCCATTCAACATTAGTTGTGATTCTTCTTCACTTTCATCTAGGAAACGAAAAGTGCGCTGTGTCATGTTTTAGTCCATTTCTAGCCCTTACTGAGTCAATTTTACATCAGTCCTTACAAGCCTTTAACTAACTTTAAGAAAAGTATGTACTTAACAGAAACAAATTAAACTGTTAAACCACTATATTGGCAGATGTAAAGATTGCAATTACCAAATGAATCGCTCACCTCAACATCGTTGTAACTAACAAAAAGCAAATTTTACAGAACAAAAAAAAATTTTATGCTTACCTTTCTAGGCACTGTTGATGCAGGCAATATCCTATGTGTCTCCGGAGGAATGGTCATCATTCAGACATATGAGAGGAACGATCGTTCGAAGTAAAAAAGTCTAGTAAACATGGGCTTAAAAGTGCAAACTTTAAGGGCTATGAGTACTTCTTGATCATCGACACTATGAAAAAAATTTATTCTGTTTTAGTCTCTTTGCTTTTCATATTTTGGAAGGACGTAGTCTGAAGCAAAACGACAAAAATTGGCGACAAATATGGGCTCTAATACGCATACCTTAGGAGCTATGAGCACCTGTTTAGAAGGAGAGATGTTTTTCACTGTAGCGAACAGGGACACGTGCTTATAGCCCTTAAGGTGCGCACTTCACAGCCCATGTTTGCTGAACATTTTTTCTTGTATTGTTCCATAGCATAACCTTCCAAAATATGGAAAGCAAAAAGCTTGCAGTAGAAGAGATTTGTTTCACAATATCGAATATGAAGAAGTGCTCATACCTCTTAAGGCACGAATTTTAAAGCACAATTACTAGATGTTTTTGCTTCGAATGATCCTTTCTGTCGTGTCCTTTAATATTGTCCATTGCTCCTTAGACACCCTGTATTTAAGATAAAACTCCGTTTTGCATATTTTTAGCAGCTATTCGACAATTGCTTATGTTATCTTTGAAAATATTGTGCTGCTAAAACACACCAGTGTTTCTGTGTTACTCACTGAAAAAACAGAAAGCTTATATTCAGAAAATATAAAGAAACGTCAGAATATAATTTTTATTGCAAATCACATCCGCACAAATAACAACAGAAGATACTGAAAACTTTGACACCAAACTGTTGCAATTAACACTAAATATGTGCATTCAGGTTTACATCTGTAGTCGTTAATCAATGGGTTTCGTCTGGCAGACGTGCAAATCCGCTGTTCACATGGTAGTTGTTGATAAACATTCAGTTTTTCAGCTGCCATATACCGATCCACCATGCCTTTCTTCTTCGCACTTTTCACTGATAAAAGTTTATCATGCAATTTAGGGAATACTAAAATCTTAAACGGCGGCAGGTTTCTTTCCCCGGTAATTCTCACCTTCTTTGCAGTTCTTTGACAAACCCACGGTCGCCGGATTTTATGACTTTTCTTCATCTTACTCTATTAGGGTCGCCTGATGAAATTTATCTATAGACACAGTTATGTCTGTCTATTGAATGAGCTGCTATGCAACATTCGGTGTAGTGTGCCAAGATACCTGAAATCCTCTGGTACCATCTTGCAGAGAAAGAATTCGTTGTTCTTGGCGACGGCTGTTAATGAAATACGATCGTCTGAAGCGATACATACGGTGTTTCACAATTCATGTTAGGTACTTGTAGAGGCTTCAGAGGGAACTTAGTAGATGAAATTTGACATGGAAACCTATGTCTGGAAACGTCATCTAATGACGCTACAGGGCGTTAAAGTTATAAGCACCGGTGCCTGTGATTGTGTGCATATACTGAGTGATTCCTTGATGATGTTACAAAGTTTCTAGGATGATGGAGAAGGATAAATGTATCACTTTGAGGCAAGGGTCCCTGTACCAGAAACGAAAAGTCGAAAGTTATAAAAAAAAAAGTTCTGATAGTCTGATAGTGGGATACATGTACTGGTACTGTTGTTGCTAAGAGTGTAGCGTAGGCAACTTTCAGAGGTGGTAGTATGAATCAAAACAAGAAAAAAAATCTAGGAAACATTGTCTCTAAAATGATTAGCGTAAGAGCATGAGCACCTGTTCAACAGAGGAGATGTGTTTCACAAGCGGAGATGAACAAATGCTCATAGCTCCTCAGGTATGCATTTTACAGCCCTTGTTTATTGGATTTTTTTCTTGTTTTAGTCCACACTACCATCACTAAAAGTTGCCCACCCTACAGTCTTAGCAACAACGGCACCAGTACACGTATTCCACTGTCTGAGGTATCAGATCGATTTTCGCTGATAACTTTCGACTCTTTCATCTTCGGTACACAGACACTTACCTCAAATTGATACATGTACCCTTCTCCATCACGCTAGGAAGTTTGTAACAGAACCATGGAGTCACCCTGCATATTCATACATTCACAAGCGCCGGCGCCTGTAACTTTGACGCTCTGTAGCGTTGTATTACGTTTCCAAATATGGATTCCTATGTAAAAATTGACCTACTAAGTTCCCTCTATAACCTCTAGAAATGTGGAACATGAGTTGTGAAACATGGTGTACATCAAAGGATCTTTTGTTCGAAAATGTCTAGCCCGTGGTGAGAAGCTACGCCCTCTAACTAGGAATTTCTGGTGTTTCGGCTTATCAGACTTTCGTAAAGGGGAATCATATGCAAGTTATCCCGCCCAATGCAGCGGTCAGACCAGATTATTTGATTCTGAGCTTCAAGGCAGGGTTACAAGCGATATTGCATACTGCCGTATTGTAACAGGAGACCTAATGTTGAGAAAATACAGAAGAATAATTCAACTCTAGAAAAGGAACCATACACTGTATGCAAACTGGAAACGAAAACAATCGAAGCGTTCGTGATGTGGCGCTACAGAAGCACAATGAAAATCAATTGGGCTAATAAGAAATGAATATGTTTTCTGAAGAATAGGCTAAGAAAGAGACAGACGGAAAACACTGACAAGAATAAGAGACAGGATGATGGGCTATGTGTTTAGACATCATAGAATAGCTTCCGTGGTACTTAAAGCAAGCTATAGAGTGTGAAAACTGTAGAGGAAGACAAGGATTGAAATGCATTAAAAAAATTGGGGACGTAGGATGCAAGTGCTGTTCTGAGATGAAGAGGTTGGTACAAGAGAGGAATATGTGGCGGGCCGCATCAAACAGTGAGTAGACTGATGATTAAAAAAGAAGCAGAGAGAAACATATTTCTGAAGGTCGAGTCGCCAAATAACAATATTAACTACGGTTTTTTTTCTGTATCAACAGCACTCGTTTTGTATGCTGCTTCAGCCTTAGCATGGTGAATTTCACTTTCCATTTTAGCTTTTTTAATTCCTTCAGTAGACTAATTATTTGCAGAAAAATTTGTCGTTCTAGGAATACCCGTCCGACACTGGACCACCAAATTTTCATTTGAAATTCATGAAAATATCTCTGTACCCACTTTCACTGATATTTACCTTTGGTACATCTCCTGTAAAAAGGATATACTTTTTGCGCGGGTTCAGATTTGAAATTAAACAGTGACTAATAGTTTTGTCTGGAATATTGGACTTTATTGCTTTGGGAAGTATTCAGCGAATTTTCTCGGTAAGTCCCTGTCATGATCTGTTGGAAAGTTTCCTCTTTTGCCTTCGAGGGGAGACTTCCTCGACCAAAATTTGTATTCTGCGAGTCTTCTTTCACTGTTTAAAAATGTCTCGAAGTGTTTGCTTCTTGCGATCCTATCAAATATCGATTTCATTATCTGATTTCATCCCACTGTGTTGGTGAACAGCATGAGTGGAGTAGGTTTGGCTGTGTTGTAATACCAACAAATGTCTTCATAGCGTCTTCTTCGTTGCTTAAAATGCCGCGTAAGTCTTTGATCATTATTTTAATTTAAATAACTGATTTAAATGTCTGATTTCTTTCCATTTTCTTGTGTACTGAACGTCGTTGTCACAGATTCGGTTGGCTGTTCTATGAGACAAGTAAAGGTTTTCGTAATTCCTGTGTAGTCCATCACGCTAGCTGCGCGCTCAGCGCGTAAGGTTGTTAAGCAAACGGGCCCGAATTTGATTCCCGGCAGCGTGGGAGATTTTCTCCCTCGGGCACTGAGTGTTGTGCTGTCCTTACGTTTGTATCGTCATAATTAATATTCCACCACTGAGACAACTGTAAGGGCACTTCCAGAAATCCAATAAATTAAAAAAAAACACTTAAGTTTATGCAGTATGTTTCGTCTTGTGTGCTTCCACACCCCAGTAGTACGCTAATAGTCGTTTCTCCAAACTTCGTGACATTATTAAGAAATGCAACCGACTCTCGCATCTATCTTACTTTCCATATGTGAACTGTGGGTGTCTGCTCTTATGCGTGTTAATGGTATGACTTATTTTTGTAATGGAAGTCGCCTTATTGTTTACATTTTCCCTGACCGATGTGTGAGTTATTCATACAGTAATTGAAATTTCAGTACCCGGTGTTTAACTCGGCAATCAGTCCCTAATCGCCCCCTCCAGATAATACTTAGTTGATTGGTGCTGATGAGAAACAAGATGATCAAATCACTTATATATTTGTGCTGTTAGCTCTAGCTTTAACCTAGAATTTACATAATGATTCCCTTTGTCAAGTTTCTCGTAGTTAACTGCACTGCAAAGTTGCTTGCTTATCATTCTTGTTTGTCAGGACATGTCACTAGTTAAAGTGGGCTACTTGCAACCATTCAAGTCTGTGTTGTCTGTGGTGCGGTGTCGATGGTGAATGACGCATGGCAACTCGAGATGTTTGCTTAGCTATCAGTAACATCTTTCTGACTGTTGGGAGTGACGCACTGTCTGTAACCTTTGCCCGGATTCCGTCACCATTCTGTTTGTCAGAGCCAGTCGAACAATCCTACGATCTTCTCGTGGTGCATTTTTTCTAGGAACCTCGCGCCTGCTCTTCTTGCCACACTTCTCCTACTACAACCTCATTTCCACCCATTCTGAAATCACTGGACAACATCCAACTACCTGTGCTACATTTCGGTATTATGTCCCCACGTCCCTCATCCAACGATTCGCCCTCTCTCAAAGTTCGAGAAGAGCGATAAGCTGCACGTACTGTGTTGCGAACTTCACGTGTAAGTTTCAGTAACGTCAGAGTAGGCGGTGCAAGGTTGGGGGGGGGGGGAGACTGTCTTTTATGTATGTGTGTCATACCCCCCCCCAAAAAAAGAGATTTAACTAAAGACGTTTATATTTTTACATTTGCCAACTTCCAGATTTCTCAGCCAAGTTTCGGAGAACAAAGTAGTAGGCAAACCAAGAGTCATGAAAATGGCAACGGTACTAGAGCTAGAATCTGTGTTTACCACAGAACACTATCTTGTGGCATGCCTGAGATACTGTTAAACTTAGATTGCAGTACCCTCTTAAAATTTACAGTTGCATTTGGTACCAACTCGCGTCCAATGTTTACGCTCCTTACACCAAGCGAGGCGTCATTTGGCATTTGCCGGCGTCATGTGTGGCTTATGAGCAGCCGTTCGAACATGATATCCAAGTTTTCTCACCTCCCGACTAATTTACATAGTGTTTGCAGTGGATCCTGATGCAGTTTAGAATTCCAGTGTGATGCTCTGGGTAGATGTCTGCCTATTACACATTACGACCTCTTCAACTGTCGGCGGTCTCTGTCAGTCAACAGACGAGGTCGGCCTGTACGCTGTAATGCTGTACGTGTTCCTTCAAATTCCCACTTCACTATCACATCGGAAACAGTGGACCTAGGGATGTTTAGGAGTGGGGAAATCTCATGTACAGACGTATGACACAAGTGACACACAATCACCTGACCATGTTCGAAGTCCTGGAGTTCCGCGGAGCGCCCCATTCTGCTCCCTCACGAAGTTTAGTGACTACAAATGTCGCTGATATGGTGTACCTGGCAGTAGGTAGCAACACAATGTACCTAATATGGAAAACGAATGTTTATGGGGGGTGTCCAGATACTTCTGCTTGCATAGTGTAAGTTGAGCTATACAAGGTGATTTTTTCCACCGTGTACAAACACTAGGGATTAATCCATGAGAGGATACGTAACAAAAAAGGTTTAATGAACTTATGTCCGTAAATGCATGGTTTCCATACTGTTGTTATTGTTGTTGTTGTTGTGGTGTTCAGTCCAAACACTGGTCTGATGGAGCTCTCCATGCTACTCTATCCTGTGCAAGCTTCTTCATCTCCCAGTACCCACTGCAACCTACATCCTTCTGAATCTGCTTAGTGTATTCATCTCTTGGTCTCCCTCTACGATTTTTACCCTCCACGCAGCCCTCCAATACTAAATTGGTGATCCCTTGATGCCTCATAACATTTCCTACTAACCAATCCCTTCTTCTTGTCAACATGGCCACAAACTGCTCTTCTCGCCAATAATAGAATAGTTACTTGATCTACCCATCTGATCTTCAGCATTCTACTGTATCACCAACTTTCAAAAGCGTCTATTCTCTTCTCGTCTAACTATTTATTGTACACGTTTCACTTCCACACATGGCTACACTTCATATAAATACTTTTAGAAAAGATTTCCTGATACTTAAATCTATACTCGATGTTAAAAAATTTCACTTCTTCAGAAACGCTTTCCTTGCCATTGGCAGTCTACATTTTATATCCCATCTTTTTCGACCGTTATCAGTTATTTTACTACCCAAATAGCAAAACTCATCTACTACTTTAAGTGTCTCATTTTATGATCTCATTCCTTCAGCATCACCTGATTTAATTCGACTACATTCCGTTATCCTTGTTTTGATTTTGTTGATGTTCGTCTTATATTCTCCTTTCAAGATGCTGTCCATTCCGTTCAACGGTGCTTTCAGGTCCTTTGCTGTCTCTGACAGAATTACAATTATATCACAGTTTTTATTCCTTCTCCATGGATTATAATTCGTACTCCAAATTTTTCTTTTGTTTCCTTTACTGTTTGCTCAGTATATAGACTGAATAACATCGACGATAGGCTTCAACCCTGTCTCACTCTCTTCCCAACCACTGCTTCTCTTTCATGCCCCTCAAGTCTTATAACTGCCATCTGGTTTCTACACAAACTGTAAATAGCCTATCTCTCCCTGTATTTGACCCCTGCCACCTTTTGAATTTAAAAGGGAGTATTCTAGTCAACATTGTCAAAAGCTTTCTCTAAGTCTACAAATGCTAGAAAGGTATGTTTGCCTTTCCAACATTTCTATGGAATCCAAACTAATCTTCTCCCAGGTCGGCTTCTACCAGGTTTTCCATTCGTCTGTAAAGAATTCGTGTTAGTATTTTGCAGCTGTGACTTATTAAGCTGATAATTCGGTAATTATCACATATGTCAATACCTGCTTTCTTTATTATATTCTTTTTGAAGCCTGAGGATATTTCGCCTGTCTCACACATCTTGCTCGCCATACGGTACAGTTTTGTCATGGTTGGCTCTCCCAACGCTATCAGTAGTTCTGAGGGAATGTTGTCTACTCCTGGGGCCTTGTTTCGACATAAGTCTTTCACTGCTGTGTTAAATGCTTCACGCAGTATCATATCTCCCATTGCATCTTCATCTACATTCTCTTCCCTTTCCATAATATTGCCTTCAAGTGTATCTCCCTTGTGTAGACCCTCTATACACTTCTTCCACCTTTTGCCTTCCCTTCATTGCTTAGAACTGGTTTTCCATCTGGGCTCTTGATATTGATACAAGTGGTTCTCGTTTCTCAAAAGGTCTCTTCAGTTTTCCAGTAGGCAGTATCTATCTTACCGCTAGTGGTATATGCCTCTACATTCTTACATTTGTCCTCTAACCATCCATGATTAGCCATTTTGCACTTCCTGTCGATCTCGTTTTTGAGACGTTTGTATTCCTTTCTGCCGGCTTCATTTACTGCATTCTATCTCTTCTCTTACCCAAGGATTTCTATTAGCCCTCCTTGCTCCTCTGCTGCCTTCAGTATTTCAAATCTCAAAGCGACCCATTCATCTTCTAATGTGTTTCTTTCCCTCGTTTTTTGTCAATCGTTCCATAATGCTCTCTCTGAAACTCTACAAACTTTGCTTCTTTCAGTTTATCTCTTTAAATTCCCATCTTTTTGCAGATTCTTCAGTTTTAATCTATTATTCTTAACCAATAGTTTGTGGTCAGAGTCCACATCTGCCCCTGGAAATGTCTTACAATTTAAAACCTGGTTCCTAAATCTCTGTCTTGCCAGTATATAATCATCTGAAACCTCCTAATGTCTCCAGGCCTCTTCCATGCATACACAACCTTCTCTTATGATTCTTAAACCAAGTGCTAGGTATGATTAAGTTATGCTCTGTGGTAAATTCTACAAGGTGATTTCCTCTTTCATTCCTTACCCCCAGTCCATATTCACCTACTACTTTTTCCTTCTCTTCCTTTTCCTACAATCGAATTCCAGTCCCCCATAACTATTAAATTTTCGTCTTATCTGAATAATATATCTGAATAATATCTGAATAATTTCTTTTACCACATCATGGATTTCTTCTATCTCTTCGTCATCTGCGGAGCTAGTTGGCATATAAACTTGTAGTACTGTGGTAGGCGTGGGCTTCGTGTCTATCTTGGATACAACAATGCGTTCACTATGCTGTTGGTAGTAGCGTACCCGCATTCCTATTTTTTTATTCATTATTACACTTACTCCTGCATTACCCCTATTTGATTTTGAATTTATAACCCTGTACTTACCTGACCAGAAGTCTTGTTCCTCCTGCCACCGATCTTCACTAATTCCCACTGTATCTAACTTTAATCTATCCATTTCCCTTTTTAAATTTTCTAACCTACCTACCCGATTAATGGATCTGACGTTCTTCACTTCGATCCGTAGGGCGCCAGTTTTCTTTCTCCTGATAACGACGTCCTCCTGAGCAGTCTCCGCCCCGAGATCCGAATGGGAGACTACTTTATCTCCAGAATATTTTACCCAAGAGGATGCCATCATCGTTTAACCATACAGTAAAGTTGCATGCCCTCGGGAAAAATTACGGCTGCAGTTTCCCCTTTCAGCCGTTAGCAGTACCAGCACAGCAAGGCCATTTTGGTTAATGTTACAATGCCAGATCAATCATCCAGACTGTTGGTCCTGCAACTACTGAAAAGGCTGCTGCCCCTCTTCAGGAACCACATTTTCGTCTGGCCTCTCAAGAGATACCCCTCCGTTGTGGTTGCACTTGTATCGCTGAGGCATGCAAGCGTCCCCACCAACGGCAAGGTCGATGGTTCATGGGGAGAGACCATTTATTCAATCATAAATTGTTCCAGAGACTGCTGTCTAATACGCTCTGTACCTTGCAGTCACAGCTACAGTATCCGTGGTTCACGGTTTTCGTCTTGTGCGTGGTACTGTATAGTTGGAACACATTCACGGTGTGACATTTGCGCGGAGTGGCACATCCAAGGAGCCGGGGGTACCGGCTTACCGGGCTTTTACAGGTACAAGCTCACTAACAAGTCTATCAGGTCAGCAGAAGTGTTCGTGCGACCTGGCTGACGCTCACGCCACAGCAGTGAGCATTATGTATCGCTTCGGGGTGGCTCATTCACGCGTTTCATGGAAAACTTATTCTTAAGACTGTGGTGTTGATGAGAACTGACAATGATATTCGACATAATAAGAACTGACTATGAAATTCAACAGCTCTTTTAATACATACATAAAAAAAGCTTTGGTATCACCCTGGTTCCCAAAACTCCTGAAGATAGACGTTGACTTTGGATATTGTATCACAGACACAATCCATTTGACTGCTCAGAGATATCACTAAACCCGCCCAAAGATGTAAACAACCATGCATCAGCAGGGCCTATTAGACGGAGGGGGTCCGACAGCCTATCAGTCCAGAGTAACCTCCAGGAAGGAGGTACAAGGCTCCTCTTGTCTCTAGTTAAACTATGCCTAGACGGTCAATACCGCGATTCGGTCGCGCCCACACTGTTACTTTGTGCCAGGAATGGTTCTCAACAAGGGAAGCGTCTAGGCCTCTTGGAGTGAACCAAAACGATGTTGTTCGGACATGGAGGAGAGACAGAGAGACAGGAAGTGTCGATGACATGCCCCGCTCAGGCCGCCCAGAGGCTACTCCTGCAGTGGCTGACCGCTACCTACGGGCTATGTATGGCTCAGAGGAACCCTGACAGAAGCGCCGCCATGTTGAATAATGCAGCCACAGGACGTCATGTTACGACTCAAACTATGTGCAATAGGATGGCCGGCCGCGGTGGTCTCGCGGTTCTAGGCGCGCAGTCCGGAACCGTGCGACTGCTACGGTCGCAGGTTCGAATCCTGCCTCTGACATGGATGAGAGTGATGTCCTTAGTTAGTTAGGTTTAAGTAGTTCTAAGTTCTAGGGGACTAATGGCCACAGCAGTTGAGTCCCATAGTGCTCAGAGCCATTTGAACTATTTTTTTGCAATAGGATGCATGATGCCCAACTTCACTCCCGACGTCCGTGGTGTGGTCCATCCTTGAACCACGACACCATGCAGCGCGGTACAGATGGGCCGAACGACATGCCGAATGGACCACTCAGGATTGGCATCACATTCTCTTCACCAATGAGTGTTGCACATGCCTTCAAGCAGACAATCGGAGACGTGTTTAGAGGCAACCCGGTCAGGATGAACGCCTTAGACACACTGTCCAGCGAGTGAGACAAGGTGGAGGTTCCGTGATGTTTTGGGATGGCATTATATGGGTCCGACGTACGCCGCTGTTGATCATGGAAGGCGCCGTAATGACTGCACGATGCGTGAGTGCCGTCCTCTGACCGATTGTGCAACCATATCGGCAGCATATTGGCGAGGCATTCGTCTTCATGGACTACAATTCGCGCTTCCATTGTGTACATCCTGTGAATGACTACCTTCAGGATAAGGACATCGCTCGACTAGCATGACCAGCATGTTCTCCAGACATGAACCCTATCGAACACGCCTAGGATAGACTGAACGACTTCGTGACCCACCAACCACTCTGAGGGATCTACGCCGAATGGCCGTAGAGAAGTAGGACAATCTGGACCAACGGTGTCTTGATGAACTTGTTGACAGTATACCACAACGAATACAGGCATGCAACGAATACAGGCAGTCGTGAAAATTTGCACCGAGGAAACGGAAGTCGAGGAGATAAATTCTGCTATGAAACTTATCATGCAAACGTCACACTGAAGGTGTATATGTTCTAGCCCATGTAGGTGTAAGAAATGTTTGAAATACGAGTTGTGTAAGGGGCTGTCGCACACCTGAAGATGCCAAAAATAATTTTTGATTTCTGTCACCATCAAGCAGAACCATCTTTACTCTAGACTTGACATAAACTCAAACTGTAAAAAACAAGTTGCAAGACTTCCAAGAAAATTTAAGCGAAACAATTGGAAGCCAGTCGTTGATAATCAAGTGCTTTGCCTGTTGATTGTTTAAATATAAATTTAGGGAATACACTGAAGTTCTGTTCAGTACAGTCAACAAGGTCCAAGGACACAGGCACTGGCTTACAGTCAAATATCCCTATCATTTCTTGTTTGTTTGTACAGTTCAGTATATACCGATGCTCGTTGTAAATCAGTAAAGACTTCCCCTTAATAGTCTCAGTGAACTCAGTTTTTTCAGCACTAAAACACGGAACACTATTGATCAGTCAGAGGTGAACAGCAGTACTGGACTATGAGAGAAAGTCTTGCACATTACGAACGGGGAGCTTTGTGCAGGATATGCGGTTTGGCTTTATGCACAATACGTCGCACGTAGTTGCGGACAGGTCGCTGTATCCTACTTCTGGAACAACCTGTACACTACCTACAGTGTCCTGGACTCCGTGCAAATGCCAACACGTTCTCTCTCCGTACAAGTGTCACTCCGTGCAAGTGTCACAAACTCGATACTGTTCCTCGTATGTCATGCCCCAGTCTGTCATAGTAATTGGTGACTCACCTTGTGGTTGATGTGATACAGCGTTACACACAATGGTTCTGTATTCGAATCGAGTGCTTGCCGATACGGTGTTTACATATGGAAAAGTAAACAGCAACGGGCGGCGGGCAGCAAGGTTGTATCAGGAGACCTATCCCCGCCGACAACATCACAGGTTTCAGTGTTTGCAACAGTGTTTCGCCGTTTTCTGAGACAGGGTCGTTTCAGGAAGCGGAATTCGTGAACGACGTACTCGAAATGTTTGGACACCAGACTTGGAAGAAAATGTGTGGAAGACGACCGCCGTGTCAGTACCAGGCACTTGGCCCGCCAGTACAGGGTAAGCCAGACGAGCCTGTTGCACATTCTTCATGGCGATTGTTACTACCCATATCACTTACAGCGTGTGCACGACCTACTTGCGACGGACTTTCCACATCGGGAGTAATTTTGTCTCTGGTTTCTTCACCAGGCAAACACGATTCCGGGATTTGTCTCATCCATCCTATTCACAGATGTGGTTATTTTTACGCGGAGTGGTATCTTTATCTATTATAACAGTCATCCGTGGGATAGTAAGCAGAAGCCCTCTGGTGCGGTGACAGCGAATCATCAGCATCGGTGAAGCCGAAATGAGTGAGCCTGGATAATTGGCGACCGTATTTCGGGATCAGTCTTCCTTCCACGTCACCTAACAGGCTGGAACTGTCAGCGTTTCTTTTCGGTGACTTTGCCTCCGTACTGGAGAAGTGCCACTGATGATAAGAATGGTTATGTGGCTGCTGCAGGATAGTACTCCAGCCCACTTCACCGCTAACGTCCGGACGAATCTCAATCGTGTCTTTCCTGGTCGATGTATCGGAAGAGGGAGTCCAGTTGCGTGGCCTGCTCGTTCACTGGATCCCAACCGTGCGATTCCTGGTTATGGCGCCATCTCGAAAATATCGAGTATGCAGAATCCATTGCCGACGTGGAGACACTGGAGCAGTGTAGGCATGCTGCCATTGACACTGTTCACAAGCAATCTGGCCGATGTGAACGTGGGAGAAAGAACATGCTATGGCACGTACACGTATGCGTTGAGGCACATGGAAACCATTTTCAATATGTACTGTTACTGTGGCTGCATGGTACAGCGCGTGTTAGACGGCAGTCCCTGTTACGATGTATCATTTAATTAATGGTCTCTATCATGGAAAGCACCCATTTCCTGACATAATTTCATTAGACATTTTTATTCCATATGCTCTCATCGAGCAATCCTTAGAGTTCGTACACGGCGGAAAAAATCATCCTATATATAGTAAACGTTGGAGACATTTTCCGTGTGTTGACTAAACAAGATAATATTGTTCTTAGTGAGGTACAATATTTAAAGCAGGTAAGATAAGTTCGCCGGACAAAAAATTTGTCACCCCAATGCGCACGAACAGAAAATCGTTAAGTCTTTAGATGCCGCAGCGATAGAGTCATGTGCGCAACCGCACATGCATTGCGTCTACGTTAACATAAGGCAGAAGAGATCAGTGTCACACTTATGTTTTAAATGGGCATTGTACTTAAACTTGGTTAAATGTAATGACGTGACAGAGTGCCAAAAATGGGTAGTCATGTTTGCCCGTGCCCGTGGCCATAAGTTGTGTAAAGTTCCTGGATTTGTTGGTGTTTCACCGCGGACTGCTCAATATACCTCATTTTCTAAGTCTCTAAATTATGTGACATTAATTAACTGCCGAAAATTTCGGTTGATATTCTATGGTATTCACTCAAGTTGGTGGATATTCTCCCGCGATACTGTCCTGCACATAATTTTCCCCAATTAAACAATTAAAAGTAATTCTGTATACTGAACTCTTCTCCAAACACGCTGTCTTTACAACTGGGGAAAAATTTTCCAGTAGTGTTTTGCACATAAAGTGATCTTCCAGAGTTTCTGGATTTAATCTCTGCCCGCATTGAGAGACGCTTTTCCTAAATATGGAACTGTGCAACAGTTATTAAGATCTTCAGGTGGTGTGTCAAGCACAGAGTAAAGAAGAGAGAAGAAATGTTACTTTTATGCATTATGGATTCCACCAACGCAGGATTGTAGCCATTGCTTTATGCTGCTTGTTTGTTTATGTTTAATTCAGTTTGAAAGTTGTCATCACTCATGGGGATTGATATTGGAGTGCTGGACGAAAGTAACATTAGACACATTCGCGTCGGCATTGTAGTGGATTCTCCCAAGCCTAGATTTTTTCTGGAGGAGACTGGGCAGATACCACAACACACACAAAAGATTAGATCACTTTAATAAAACACGATTAAGACAGGATAAT
The DNA here is from genome assembly GCF_023897955.1 of Schistocerca gregaria. Taxonomy (NCBI): domain Eukaryota; kingdom Metazoa; phylum Arthropoda; class Insecta; order Orthoptera; family Acrididae; genus Schistocerca; species Schistocerca gregaria. The sequence continues at coordinate 547,699,842 of NC_064923.1, forward strand.
TAACTTAACAGCAATGTCTATGTACGACGGGCGTCCCATAAGTCACGTAGAGCAGTCGGGTTTCTGTCTGTTATTCGCATCTTCATTGCACGATATTTTAAATCTTTGACTCTCAGTCTTCTTCAGGTGCTGTCTGATACTGATTCCAGTGCCCAAGGAGTCCGGTATTTATGCCTATGTTGTGCTAGGCACTCCTGCGGTTCGCGGAGCGTCAGGCACTCAGTCGCTAGCATGCGCCGACCAACAGTAGCGACTACAGCGTTTTGTTCTAGCCGCGGCTGTCCAGAAAACTGTGCGCGTACTTCGTGGTTATTATCCACTGTCAATCATGCTGTATGAAGTTCTGAATGACGTCCAAGCCGTGCTAGACGGTTTATGTCCGACTGTCGTCATTTACGCCTTGCTGTGGTCCAGGACGTTCTGCTAGCGTGACGAGCTGTGTCAGGCGTTTACGTCCGAGGACCATGCCCGCCAGTAGCGACAGCATTGTTATTTTCAGGCCGCTGATGTTCAAATTGCCGCTCGAGAGTCGCTAGAACGTTCTCAAGTATTAGGTCTATGGTCTGAGGTACCATTTCGCGTGCGTCCTTTGTTACGTGTACTGCTCTGTTTTCTAGAACTCCATCTTCATACGTGTGTCTCCTGGGGTCTTGATGTTGCCTTTGCTGTGTCTTCAGAAGATCGAGTGCAAGGTTACAGGCAGAATTCAGCTGAAAACCGGTGTCACGGTTAATGAGATTCTCCGTGACAGTAATCTCAATAGATACTTTGATAACGCTGCCCCAATATCTCGACGTTTGTGTTCTTGGAATCATCATAATTCATGGAATGACTTAGTACTAAACAATTCTCGGCAGTCCCTACTTGGTTGCCTGTGTCAGTCTAGTATGACTTTGGCGTTTCTTGCACCTGATGTCAACGGTCCTAGTCTACAGAAAGCGGACGCCTGCCATATACCATGTGAATGTGGTATGGCAAACATCGGCCAGACGACTAGGACGTCCTCGGTCCCGGGAGGGCTTAAATGACGAAAATCAAAAATGGTTCAAATTGCTCTGAGCACTATGGGACTTACAATCTGAGGTCATCAGTCCCCTCGACTTAGAACTACTTAAACCTAACTAACCTAAACACATCCATTCCCGAGGCAGGATTCAAACATGACGACAATCGGAAGATAAAATGTCTAATACGACTTTCACATCATTCAAAACTTCATACAGCAATGCAACGTCCCCTTAGAAAACCAGTCGCACAGTCCACGACTGCTGCGCTCCAGACCGCTCGGCTAATCCAGCGTGGCCTCTTTACTTATTTTGATCAACACTAAACTGACACACAATATTTTTAGCGCAACTTAATCTGACTTTCAATAATCCCTATAAAAGAATGGCCGTGACTAACAATAACCTATACCTTTCATGAATCACTTACCTCACAAAAATTTTCGTTACTCGAACTATTGCAATACAGCGAGCACCAATACTGACAGCTAAATAAAAGATTCTAACTACTGAAGGCACTTCTCAAAATTCTGTAGTCTCTCTCCCCACATCCACTACAGCTGGCGGCTCACCTCCAACTGCGCAACGCTACGCGCTGTTCACATCCATCTGCCCAACACTACAATAGCAAATATTCCAACATTGCAAACGAGCCACAGACTTCACACAGCACAGTCTGTGATTTTCATATAGAGCACTATGTGGTGTTACCAACACAAAAACCGAAACAGCCTACCTACAGCAAGACTGACAACGGATACTAACCACAAAGTACGCGCACAGCTTTCAGAACAGCCACGGCTAAAAGAAAACACTACAGTCGCTGCTATTGGTCGGTGCATACCATGGAATGAGCACCCTACACGGCGCGGACCGCACACGGAGCGCCTAGCACAACATAGGCACAAATACCGGACTCGATCTACGCTGGAACCAGTATCAGACAGCATCTGAAGAAGACTGCGAGTGACGCAGTTAAGATATCGTGCAAGAAAGACGCGAATAACCGGTAGGATCCCGTTTGTTCAACGTGACATCGCCTCGCCGAGAAAGCCTGTAGAATATATGCCTTTTTTTTTTTCTTTGAAGGCAGATTGGTTTTATTCAGGATTACAATACGCCGTATAATTCCCCATTCTTTTGGTTACACAATCCTACTTTTCAATACAATCGCTGTTCAATGCGACGGCCTTACGCCGCTTTACTGGGAGAGTCTGTATACCCGCGTGATACCACTGTACTGGACGGCGCGGAGCCACCGTCTTCCAGCATCAATAACCTTCCCATCATCCACGTACTTACTGCGGAGTCCATCCTTCATTGCGCCAAACAGATGGAAGTCGCAAGCTCAGAAATCCGGGCAGTAGGGTAGATGAGGAAGAACAGCCCAATGAAGTTTTGTGGTCTTCTCGCAGTTGTGCAGTCTTGTGCAGGACTTGTGCAGGACTTGTCGTGGGAAAGGAGAAGTTCTTTTGCATGTTTGTGGCGACGAACAGGCTGAAGTCGTTATTTCAAGTTCTTGAGTGTATGACAATACACTTCAGAGTTCATCGTTGCACATGAGGATGGGCATAAAAGTGAATAACGCCTTTAGCGTCCCAGAAGACCGTCGCCATCTCTTTACTGGCTGAGAGTGCAGCTCTGAACTTTTTCTTCGAAGGAGAAATGTGGCGCCACTCCATGGTCTGCCGTTTTGTTTCCGTTTCGAATAAATGAACCCATGTTTCATAGCCTGTGACGTTGTTCGACAAGAAACTGTCAAGATCATCCTTGTAACGCACAAGCAATTGGGCAGAGACCGATTTTCGTTGCTGTTTATGGTCGGCGACGAGGAGTCCAATGGGCATATGCCTTTGAGTACCGCCACTGGTAAATGAGTGAGTCAACACTACCAATAGAGACGTCCATTTGTTCAGCGAGGTGTTTGACTGTGATCCTTCGATCACGATCGAGTGAGAGTGTCCGCACGTTCAACATTGCGGGAGTCACAGTAGTGCGCAGCCAGGCGGCACACGGGAGATCGGACTGGTTTGAGCGACATTGTTGCGATGATGACAGACACCTTGCTCAACGACTCGCCGCGCTTTTTTTTCACCACCTGGTATCCGCAGACATTTTTCAAGCGCCTACGAACATCTGCAATGCTCTGGTATTCCATCAACATAAACTCAATGATAGCTCTCTGCTTGGGACTCACTTTCGGTACAGACGCCATTTTCAAGGCTACATATAGCGCCGCCACCTATCTGAACTTGATGAAACATTTGTGGCTGAAGTGGGAAGGGTCCACAATGTCCCATAATACATTTTTTTCAATCGAAACTGGCCATAAAAAATGTGTTGCATTACTTATTGAACGCCCCTCGCACTTTTTATCGTCGGTGAATCCACAACTTTATGTTACTTATATGTTGTTTTGACATGTACATCTTTGTACTAAAAGTACAGGCTGACACATGTTAAAGAAATAAGCTAAACAGATGACACATGCCACGTGAACAGTATGATTCTTTTATATTGGATAAATGTGAGAACGTTTGTGATCGATGTTCTGTCAAGGAAGGAATGCAGCCATGTGTATAATTGAGCAGAGGCAGTAATTTTCCATAGGGCAATAAATCCTCGAGATAACAATATTATATTCTGGTTAGGAAAATAACCTCTGACCAAAATTTCAGAATGAATGAGCAGGTAAATGTCTGCATGACGCTGCAATCGTTTAGTAATTGTCATTTAAGTCTGGGTCTACAAGAATATGACCCAATGGCACACCCATCACATTTTTATATCACACTTTAATTTTGTAGGCATGCAGCAGACAGTGTATGTATTACCCCTGGTTTAATGTGGTAAAGACATGGTATAACATTGTGCTGGGGTTTATGGTGAACAAAGATTGATTCATGTTTATTTGTTTGATAATGGCCCAACTAAAGCGTCACAGTTTATTCTGCTCCATGTCACACTATTTTAAAGTGTGACACTCCCCAAGGATTAATTTGAGAGGAATGGGGAGGTTGTGTGAGAGTGCAGGGTACTCTCACTTTTGATACAGTGTTATGCTTCCTGCTTGTGTGCTCTAGTGAAGGAATAGTGGTAAGCTTTACCTGCGTTCAAAGGAAGAGGGTGCCAATTTAAACGACTGCAGTAAAGGTTTACGGCGGCTGAGGGCTGAGGAGAGCGTTTTTCCTGCGGAACCTAGGTGAAAACGTTTGTAGACTATCAGGTTCCTCGGTCTGATTGTGCAGACACTATGGATGGTGCCAGTCAGTCGGCGGCCGCGTCCAGGTAGGCTGTCAAGGTACGAGGCTTTTAGCGAGTTTATGGCCGTTCTTTGTAAAGTTCGAAATGGACGTAACAGGGGAGATAACGATCTTTTTATGGAGGGCAGTGGTTTCATCCAAGTCATACTTTTAGCAAAGACACGGCGTAAAAGCGTGGGAAAAAGGCTGCAAAGCTGAATCTTTTTTCATTTTCTTCCAATTAATTTTTAAAGTTGCTGCTTGGTCAAATCTGTGTATGTAGAGCAAGCGGCGGTCTTCCAGCTTGATATGCCGCACTCCAGCTCGTGATTGGCTTGTGCTGAAATGGGAGTAGTCCAAGCATGTAAATGAGCTATGCTTCCCAGGTGGCGAGGAAAGCTGAGAGAAAGAGAAGAGGACACTCTAGTACTTGCACTTCACTAGTAAAGAACGGCAGGTTTTTACTTAAACGATGAGACTTGTGTCCTTTGCTAGTGTGCCTCTTAGAGCCTGTGCCAGTCACCATATGACCCTCAGACTTACTGCTTCTTGCATCAGCCACACGACGAATGATGCGTGGAAGTACTTATTTGTTTTGAGTCGGTCATCTAAATGTTTGACATATTCCGTCATGCATAGTCATGTCACAGAGTCAAATTGGTTTGGAAGAGCAGCAAACGGGTCCGCCTCCACACTGGAATCCACCGGGGTTTCAGAGGTGAATAGGAAAGTATCTGCGTTCCGAACCGGGCGCGCGCTATTACTTGCATTTGTGTGTGTGTCGGGCGGCCTCTATTAATAACAGATTGCTGCCGTCCATGACTCAAGTCGCCGAGCGCACTGTCTTGTGCCGCCCTGGCCTGACCTCCAATATACGCGTCTCACCACCCTGTTCTTTGGAACCTATTTTTTTCCTAATGGAATAGTTGAGTATAGGTCTTTGATAGTAGCATAGTTTTTGGGCCATACCACGGATTCACATTTATGAGGTCAGATAAAGCGATTAGATATGGTTAGTGTGGTGTGTTGATCCACTGCTGATCATTTTGTTCACCATACACCGCATTATAGTGAAAACGTTTGTCAAATAAAAATGTTTGTTTGACATTTCTGTAGCAATTTTTTTTTGTCTTATGATGTTAAGAATGAATAAATCTATTGTTATTTAGACCACAACTCCTTCCAGTGTTCTGATTAACATTGCCTTTGCCATTTTTATTAAAGTCTTGACAGCAATTGAAAGTAGGCACTTTGGAACTGAACGCCCTCATATACGGTTTAATGTTATTGTTACTAAAATTATAGGTCTCTGCGGCATGTTTTAAACGGAAATGATGAAAAGTTATATTTGGCAGGAGTGGGGGGGGGGGGGGGAGGGGGGAGGAGAGCAATAGCAAAATGTACTCCCCCTTTCCAGAACCGGGCCCTGGAACCGCTCCTGCGTCAGGCACATACCCACAGCCGTCTTTACATGTAGTAATGGCTCTTTTCTGTATTGATCATAAACTCGTACGAAGGAGCGTAGACACTGGGCCAAAAAAAGGCAACGATCGACAGCCAACCGCATCGTTGGCAGAGATTAGCTTTAGTGTGGTGCACGGATGGCAAATCAGAGCAAACGAAGCGGTTGGCAAAACATCAGAGCGTTTGCGGTTGGTTGGCTCCTGTACCCCTCTGCAAATGTGAACGCCGGGTCGAATGTTCGTTGGTTGAGTAGCGATTTGCAATGCCTCTGGAACGGCTGGTTATTTAAGTTTCTCACTACAAATGGTTGAAATGGCCCTGAGCATTATGGGACTTAACATCGGAGATCATCAGTCCTCTAGAACTTAGAACTACTTAAACCCAACTACCCTAAGGACACCACACGTCCATGCCCGAGGCAGACTGAAGCGCCTAGAACCGATCGGCCACACCGGCCGGCTTTTCACTACAGTCACACGTCGAACTTGGCATGTTTTATTGAACTGTTTTGCTCTTTAACTTAAGAAAGGCAGTAGTTTGCTGTTAGCTTAAAGAGCGAAATCAGCCAATAAAGCATGCTGGAGTTCGACTCGTAACTCTCCAGAGAAACTTAATTTCAACAACCACTCTTCCCGGTACAGCGAATACCTACTCTCGTTAAGGGTGTGGACTTATTGTGTTCAAAAATATTGGAGTATGGAGTGGAATATGGAGAGAGCATTACAACTGATAGAGTTTTACCTTGAACGGGAATTTTATGTGTCCCTACGAACTGCGATTACAGAAACAAATTGAAAAGATTAGACACTTGGAGGGAAAGAGCTCAGCTATTAGAAAGTGACAAGCACGATGTGAAAAAGAGAATGTAGTCTTTATTGACATCTTTTCGTCGTGAACGGAAAAGAGAAACAAGCGAAGGAGGGAGTGACTGGTAATTTCCTGTTGGAGGTACAGCTCTCCTGAAAGAGAGGTCAGCTTTTGAAGTTTTAGGGCCTACACAATTCAATAACAATTCGAAATCTGTAGCTTTCACTAGGAAAAAAAGTATGAAGTAACCCATAATCCAAGTCATCTTTAAGGTAGACATTAATGAGTAACGTAGAAGTAAATATCCTCAGAGTAGCGAAGCAACTTAAATCACTTAATAAAAGCAAGTCTTCTTGGTCCAGACTGTATACCAATTATGTTCCTTTCGGAGTATGCTCATGCATTAGCTCCATACATAACAATCATATACAACCGTTCACTCGACGAACGATCCGTACCCAAAGACTGGAAAGTTGCACAGGTCACACCAATATTCAAGAAAGGTAGTATGAATAATCCACTAAATTACAGGCCCATATCGTTAACGTCGATATGTAGCACGATTTTGGAACATACACTCCTGGAAATGGAAAAAAGAACACATTGACACCGGAGTGTCAGACCCACCATACTTGCTCCGGACACTGCGAGAGCGCTGTACAAGCAATGATCACACGAACGGCACAGCGGACACACCAGGAACCGCGGTGTTGGCCGTCGAATGGCGCTAGCTGCGCAGCATTTGTGCACCGCCGCCGTCAGTGTCAGCCAGTTTGCCGTGGCATACGGAGCTCCATCGCAGTCTTTAACACTGGTAGCATGCCGCGACAGCGTGGACGTGAACCGTATGTGCAGTTGACGGAGTTTGAGCGAGGGCGTATAGTGGGCATGCGGGAGGCCGGGTGGACGTACCGCCGAATTGCTCAACACGTGGGGCGTGAGGTCTCCACAGTACATCGATGTTGTCGCCAGTGGTCGGCGGAAGGTGCACGTGCCCGTCGACCTGGGACCGGACCGCAGCGACGCACGGATGCACGCCAAGACCGTAGGATCCTACGCAGTGCCGTAGGGGACCGCACCGCCACTTCCCAGCAAATTAGGGACACTGTTGCTCCTGGGGTATCGGCGAGGACCATTCGCAACCGTCTCCATGAAGCTGGGCTACGGTCCCGCACACCGTTAGGCCGTCTTCCGCTCACGCCCCAACATCGTGCAGCCCGCCTCCAGTGGTGTCGCGACAGGCGTGAATGGAGGGACGAATGGAGACGTGTCGTCTTCAGCGATGAGAGTCGCTTCTGCCTTGGTGCCAATGATGGTCGTATGCATGTTTGGCGCCGTGCAGGTGAGCGCCACAATCAGGATTGCATACGACCGAGGCACACAGGGCCAACACCCGGCATCATGGTGTGGGAAGCGATCTCCTACACTGGCCGTACACCTCTGGTGATCGTCGAGGGGACACTGAATAGTGCACGGTACATCCAAACCGTCATCGAACCCATCGTTCTACCATTCCTAGACCGGCAAGGGAACTTGCTGTTCCAACAGGACAATGCACGTCCGCATGTATCCCGTGCCACCCAACGTGCTCTAGAAGGTGTAAGTCAACTACCCTGGCCAGCAAGATCTCCGGATCTGTCCCCCATTGAGCATGTTTGGGAGTGGATGAAGCGTCGTCTCACGCGGTCTGCACGTCCAGCACGAACGCTGGTCCAACTAAGGCGCCAGGTGGAAATGGCATGGCAAGCCGTTCCACAGGACTACATCCAGCATCTCTACGATCGTCTCCATGGGAGAATAGCAGCCTGCATTGCTGCGAAATGTGGATATACACTGTACTAGTGCCGACATTGTGCATGCTCTGTTGCCTGTGTCTATGTGCCTGTGGTTCTGCCAGTGTGATCATGTGATGTATCTGACCCCAGGAGTGTGTCAAAAAAGTTTCCCCTTCCTGGGACAATGAATTCACGGTGTTCTTATTTCAATTTCCAGGAGTGTATATTGTGTTCAAACAGTATGAATTACCTCGAAGAAAACTGTCTATTGACAGACAGTCGACATCGTTCGTGTGAAACACAACTAGCTCTTTATTCACATGAAGTGCTGAGTGCTACTGACAAGGGATTTCAGAACGATTCCGTATTTCTGGATTTCCGGAAGGCTTTATACACTGTACCATACAAGCGGCTCGTATTGAAATTGCGTGCTTATGGAATATCGTCTCAGTTACGTGACTGGATTTGTGATTTCCTGTCAGATAGATCACAGTTCGTAGTAATTGACGGAAAGTCATCGTGTAAAACAGAAGTGATTTCTGGCGTTCCACAAGGTAATGTTATAGGCCCTTTGTTGTTGCTTATTTATATAAACGATTTGGGAGACAATCTGAGCAGCCGTGTTCGGTTGTTTGTAGATGAGGATGTCGTTTATCGACTAACAAAGTCATCAGAAGATCAAAACAAACTGCAAAACGATTTAGAAAAAATATCTGAATGGTGCGAAAAGTGGCAGTTGACACTGAATAACGAAAAGTGTGAGATCATCCACATTAGGAACTCGTTAAACTTCGGTTACACAATAAATCAGTCTAATCTAAAAGCCGTAAATTCAAGTAAATACCTAGGTATTACAATTACGAACAACTTACATTGGAAGGAACTCATAGAAAATGTTGTCGGGAAGGCTAACCAAAGACTGCGTTTTATTGGCAGGACACTTAGAAAATGTAACAGACCTTCTAAGGAGACTGCCTATACTACGCTTGGCCGTCCTCTTTTAGAATACTGCTGCGCGGTGCGGATCCTTACCAGATAGGACTGACGGATTACATCAAAAAAGTTCAAAGAAAGGCAGCACGTTTTGTATTATCGAGAAATATGTGGCAGAGTGGCACATAAATGATACAGGATTTGGGCTAAAAATCATTAAAAGAAAGGGGTTTTTCGTTGCGACGGTATCTTCCCACGGAATTCAAATCACCCACTTTCTCCTCCGAATGCGAAAATATTTTGTTGACACCGTCCTACATAGGTAGGAACGATCACCACGATAAAATAAGGGAACTCAGAGCTCGTACGGAAAGATATAGGTGTTCGTTCTTTCCGCGCGCTATACGAGATTGGAATAATAAAGAATTGTGAAGGTGGTTCGATGAACCCTCTGCCAGGCACTTAAATGTGACTTGCAGAGTATCCATGTAGATGTAGGTGTAGATTTTTTCCCACCACACAGCTCCCTACTTTTTAAAAGATATGTCATCCACCACTATCGTTTCTTGTTTATCTTTTTCTGACGATCTGCTTCTTGCAGTAAAATAAATGCTGTAACGATTGCTAAATCCTCTTCTTCCCTCATCATATCGGCCGGTGAAATTGTAATTAAAACGCTGCTTCATAACACTAACAAAACGGGAGCAATATCGGCAAGTTGTCAGAGCCATCTGCGATTCACATGGCCGAACCCTTGGCGCCAAGTCATTCATTTGGTGAAGGCGAGAAACCATACACCAATGCATTGGTGACCAACGTTCGGTCGAATGCAGTCTCTGTCGTCGTTTGTATAGTGCGTACGTGCCTTAAGGATGTAATTTGACTCAGGAAATCCCACAAGCGACGTGTACTGTGGTCTTTGTTTGGAAGCCTTCACTCGAGCTCTACACGGTGTAAGACTTTCCATTTGCCTGAGCGTGTGTAGTGAAGAGTCGTAGACTGGACGCCCTCGGCTCCCCTCCCCTCCCTCACGGGCCAGCCTTATCCGTCCGACAGCCACAGAGCCGCCGCAGCGCCCCGCCCAGCCGCGCCGCGCCACGCCAGACCGCCTTGCGATTAGCTTAACTCGTTAGGCCTAATTTGTTAACGTGTAAACGGCGCGCCGCTGCCGCAGCCGCAGCCGCTAATTGCCGCCGTGTCGCCTCGCCGCGCTCGCTGCATTGTCTAGAATGGTCGGTGCGACGCCCCGATTAAGATGCGCCGCGCCGGCCAACTTGGCGCTCAAATTGTTTCTTGCGTCGTCTGCGCCGCTTAACGGCTTGCCCGGCTTACTGCTTAAAACTGTTTCCCCGTTGCATTTCCGTGAGTCACAGCTGTGAATGGCTGCAGCAACATCTCCCTCCTACAACAGCCCGACACGTCTGCACGACTGTAGAGGCGGGTCAGTTCCGCGGGAGCGCGTTGCATCTGCTCTCCTTCTTATCTCACTTCTCTTCACCGTCTCATCCTCCGCATCCTTCTGTTCCCTTCCTCAGTACATTCTTCACCTACTGTGTGCTGTCCTTTACATTCTGTCCTTGCAGTAACTTCTTAGCTTACAGAATGAGACATGGCAGTAACTATTACTCTGAGATCGTCTTATAGTTTTTCTTCTCCGACTAACTTTACGTAGATGCTGGGATGGTTCGAAAGTCAACCTTGTGCTAATTTTGATGAAAAGTTACACAGAATGGTTACAAAACTGTCAACAGAAATTCTGAGAACACAGGCGTTTTATTGTAAAAGAGGTAGAGGTAATGTATATGTTGCCCCATTATTCATTTCCAGCAAGTCCTGAAATAGAGACCGTAATTCTATAACTTACCATCGGTTTTCCTTCACATCACAGTGTATGGCATATTTTAGATGTAATTATATCGGAGCAGTGTTTTCTCTTCCACATCTAGAGCACAATATTACGGTAATAATTTTGGTATTTATCGGATGGAAATGTTTCAGCGAAGTTTTAACAGCCACTGTTGCTTCATAGAAGGTTGTCGTGATCTTAACTCAGAAGATTGCTAACCGGCAGCTTTCCGCCCTGTGCAATGCCAAGACTCTTCATACACAGGGTGTATATAAAGTCCGAGAACACTTTCAATTATTTATTCCACCAGATCTAAACAATGTGCAGATGCCATACATATTCCATTTTGAAGAGCAACTCTAAAAGTGTTTTTATTATTATTTACAGACATTCGATATGAGGACCATGACTGACCCGGCAGACGTCAATATGGTAACCGAATTTTTGCCATACCCGTCCCAGCATGCTCAGCACCTGAACTCGCCTAACAGCCGGAATGTCCACCATTGGCACGGATAAAAGTGGCGATGCCCCGTGGCATGGAAGCAATGAGGCCTTGGTACGTACTTGGAGGAAGTTTGCACCACACCTGCACACACGAGTAACCTAATTCTCGTAAATTCTGGGGAGGTGGGCGATGAGCTCTGGCGCCACGTCCAGTCACACCCCAGAAGTTTTCGATGGGGTTCAGATCTGTCAAAATGGCGGGCCACCACAACAACTGGATTCGCCACTGTGTTCCTCGAACCACACCATCACATTCCTGGCCTTGTAACATGGCGCACTATCTTGTTGAAAACTGCCACTGACGTCGTGAAACGTGATCGCCATGAAGGGATATAAGTGGTCTGCAACCAGCGTACGATACCCTTGGCCGTCATGATGCCTAACACGAGCTCCACTGGACCCACAGATGGCCACGTGAATGGTCCCCAGAGCATAATGTAGCCGCCCCCAGCTTGCCTCCGTTCCGCAGTACAGGTGTCAAGGGCTGTTGCCCTGGAAGACGTCGCATTCGAGCACTCCCACTGGCATGATGAAAAATATATCGGGATCCATCAGACCGTGACACTGCGACAACGTCCAGTGCCATTGTTCTCGTGCACATTTCAGTCGTAGTTGCCGATGTCGCGCTGTTAACATTTGGCACGTTCGTGGGATCTCGGCTGCACTGTGTGTTCAGACACACTTCTACTCTGCCCAGCATGAAAGTCTGATGTTAGTTTCCACCCCAATTAGCCGCCTGTCCTGTTTCTTACCGGTGTATCCGACTTATGACGTACGAATATGTATTGAGGGGTGAGTGTCCAGCCCCACGATGTCTGTACGTGGTTTCACTTTTGGTTTTCACCACATGTTGACGACACTCACCACAATACTCCTCGAACACCGCAAAATTGCGCAGTTCCCGAAATTTTTGTGCCGAGCCTACGGGCCATCACAATATGTCCTCCGGTCGCAGGTTCGAATCCTGCCTCGAGCGTGGATATGTGTGATGTCCTTAGGTTTAAGTAGTTTTAAGTTCTAGGCGACTGATGACCTCAGAAGTTAAGTCCCAAAGTGCACAGAGCCATTTGAACCATTTTTGAATCTGTCCTCGATGGAACTCAGATAGATCGCGCGCTTTCGCCATTCTACACACGGTCAGCATGCTCAGTGATACAATACGAACCTTGCGTGTTTCTGAGTAGCAGTCTTTCTCCGTCAGGTAAGGCTGCTATCTCATGGACGGGTTTGTATCGATTATAGGTCGCCGGTCATAATGTTATGGCTCATCAGTGTAGATGAGATACAAAGATGCATATAACAATACATCGACGTCTTTGAAATTTGTTCCATACCAGCGCTATCGCCTATCATTGTTAAAGCTGTAGGAGGTAGTGTTTCTACGAGATACAGCCTTTGCAACATTATTGGAAGAATGTCTAAGTTTTAAATCACCGGCCAGACGAATCTTATACAATCATTCCAGTATACAGCTGATGGCAGTCCATATTCGCAGCTGCTAATACATTTCATGTATTTCCATGTCCGAAGGAGCTTCGCATCGTAATTCGGAATAACACAGAAAATGCAATTTCGTATTTATCTGCTCACACCGGGCCAGCAAATTTCAAGCAAAATGTACAGGAATATATCTAATGGATGTACGATTACAGATTCTAGACGCAGGGTTGATTACATGTGGAAGTTTTGGTGTGGCCTTGAGTCGTTCTCGGGTAGCCAAATGGTAAGGCGACAGCTCGCGATAAGCGGGAAATCCGGGTTCGAGTCCCGGTGCGGCAGGAATTCTAACTGTCTTGATTCTGTTATACAGCTGACTGTTGTCCACATTCGCGATTACATGTAATGTGTTTCATAACGGCTGTAGCCGCCGCAGTGCCTGTTCAAAAATGGTTCAAATGGCTCTGAGCACTATGGGACTCAACTGCTGTGGTCATTAGTCCCCTAGAACTTAGAACTACTTAAACCTAACTAACTAAGGACATCACACACATCCATGCCCGAGGCAGGATTCGAACCTGCGACCGTTGCATTCGCACGGTTCCGGACTACGCGCCTAGAACCGCGAGACCAGCGCGGCCGGCGCAGTGCCTGTTCCTTCGGATATGCATACGTGTCCAAAGGACGCTTGCATCGTAATTAGGAATAACGCAGGCACTGTAATATCGTATAACATACAGAAATGTTGCTACCTCCATCGGACATCAGCTGACGCTGAAGGTAGCAACAGTCCTATATTTTCTTTTTACATCAGATATTGGCTTAATTAGGCAGAAACCAATTATAACAGTTACATGAAAAGTGATATCGACCATCTTTTATTTGCAAAACAAAAATATTTCTGGTTTAGGGCCTAAATGCAATATGACGCGAGTACCAGAATACTCGTATATGGTGACAAGTCGAAGAAAAAAATCTTTGCAACCAAGTAGATAAAAAATTGACGTTCACGCTACACGGCGAACAAGTATCTGACGTCATATCTCTTGAATATGTGTCGTACAGTGATAGATTTTTGCAGATGCATTCAGCGGAATATGTGGATAAAGAGTACGAAAAGTGTTGCGAAGAGTGTTAGTAGTAAAGAAGTAATAAATTAAAGCGTTGTGCATCATGCGGCGGGTTTACTGCATGAACACCAGTAATGCAATAAGCGATAAACTTATTTTCTTTTCTCATTTTGTGGAGGTTGCCAGCGACAAACAGTTCCGCGAATGTTTGAAATTATGTGTAAAGTTGGTTCAAAATCACTATGTGCTCTCATTCTCAAATAATAGATGAGTTAAATACGGCTATTCGCGCGTCGTGGGCTACATTACTTTTCCGCCACCATCCCCAGCCTTTTGGAAGGTAGGTGGCTTTTACGCCAAGAATGATGATTTCCAGACAGTAAATGATGGGTATACCAAGTTTGGTTGTAACCGGGCCAGTGATTTACGATAAGATGTGGAATGTACATACATACACAACTGGCCATTAAAATTGCTACACCAATAAGAAATGCAGATGATAAACGGGTATTCATTGAACAGATATATTATACTAGAACTCACATGTGATTACGTTTTCACGCAATTTGGGTGCATATATCCTGAGAAATCAGTACCCAGAACAATCACCTCTACCCATAATAACGGCCTTGATAGCCTGGGCCTTCAGTCAAACAGAGCTTGGATGCCGTGTACAGGTACAGCTGCCCATGTAGCTTCAACACGATACCACTGTTCAACAAGAGTAGTTACTAGCGTATTGCGACGAGCCAGTTGCTCGACTACTATTGACCAGACGTTTTCAGTTGGTAAGAGATCTGGAGAATGTGCTGGCCAGGGCAGCAGTCGAACATTTTCTGTATCCATAAAGGCCCGAACATAACCTGCAACATGCAGTCGTGCATTATCCTGCTGAAATGTAGGGCTTCGCAGGGATCGAATGAAAGGTAGAGCCACGGGTCGTAACACATGTGAAACGTAACGTCCACTGTTCAAAGTGCCGTCAGTGCGAACAAGAGGTGACCGAGACGTGTAACCGATGGCACCCCATACCATAACGCCGGGTGATACGCCAGTATGGCGATGACGAATACACGCTTCCAATGTGCGTTCACCGCTATGTCGCCAAACACGGATGCGACCAACATGATGCTGTAAAGAGAACCTGAATTCATCCGAAAAAATGACGTTTTGCCATTCGTGCACCCAGGTTCGTCGTTGAGTACACCATCACAGGCGCTCCTGTCTGTGATGCGGCGTCAAGGGATGATCCCAGCCATGATCTCCGAGCTGATAGTCCATGCTGCTCCAAGCGTCGACGAACTGTTCGTGCAGACGGTTGTCGTCTTGCAAACGTTCCCATCTGTTGACTCAGGGATCGAGACGTGGCTGCACGATCCGATACAACCATTCGGATAAGATGCCTGATTCGAGGCCGTTGGGATCCAGCACGGCGTTCCGGATTACCCTCCTGAACCCACCGGTTCCATATTCTGCTAACAGTCATTGCATATCGATCAACGAGAGCAGCAATATCGTGATACGATACACTACACTCCGACCTTTATCAAAGTCGTAAACGTGATGGTACGCATTTCTCCTCCTTACACTAGGCATCACAACAACGTTTCATCAGGCAACGCCGGTGAACTGCCGTTTGTGAATGAGAAATCGGTTTTTAAACATTCCTCATGTCAGCACTTTGTAGGTGTCGCCATCGGTGCCAACCTTGTGTGAATGCTCTGAAAAGCTAATCATTTGCATATCACAGCATCTTCTTCCTGTCGGTTAATTTTCGCGTCTGTGGCACGTCATCTTCGTGGCGTAGCAATTTTAATGGCGCGTAGCGAAAATTAACACATATGATATTTATGTAAAACGTGCCAAACAAGTCACTAGTTTGGTCAGGAAAGGGCTGCATACCTTGAATACTGAGCGCGACGGAGCGTATTGAAGATTAAATGTCTTTTACTGCAGCCGACTGTCACTTTCATTTTCATACTGTTACAGAACGTCTTCAGATCAATGGTAGTCACATGTAAGTTTCAAGTGGAATCAGAAGTAAAAGACAACGGACAGCCAATATCACTATTTGCAGCACTTACTTTGATTACAGGTTTCAGCAAACTAAGTTTCCATCTTTGGATCGGTAAAGTATAGATTGAAACTGTAAGCACAATAGGGGCAGATAAATGGTGTATGATACATTTTTGTATAACAGAGAATATATACAACAGACCTTAAGCTGTACATTTCAGTGAACCTCTACCACGGTCACATTATACAGTGTCGCATCGTAAAAAGACATTTCCAGAACATGAAAAACGTGGTATATAGCCAAGTCAAATATAAAACAAAAAATTTGATGTACATTTCACCTTCAGTTATAGAGAAACTGTGGTTCATGGACTTCGAGCACTATACGATGTAGCACTTACAGTGAGTGCTTACTATGCATATTGTTATAATATTATGTGTTCTGTTTTGTTTCGGTTAATTTGAACACGGTACTGCTGTATAGTGACCGGTATACTCCACGAAACCGATACACTGCCTAGTGCTAATGATTGTGTATACATTATAGTTAGACCTAGAGCTACAATAATTTTACCATATTATAATACGAGGGTAATTCTAAAAGTAAGGTTTCCTATTTTTTATAAGTACAGAACTCTGTTTGTGTGGCAGTTGGTCACAATGTTATGAAGAGTGCTTTAGGCGCTGTGTGTCAACACCCGCACGCCGCGCCGAGGCGCTCAGTCTTGACTTGGCAGCCGTTGAGAATGGAGCTCCCGTTGGATGTTACTGCCAAGAGCGAATTGCGCGCAGTTATTCGGTTTTTGAATGCAAAGTGCACTGCGCCGATCGAAATCCATCTCCAGTTGAGGGAAGTGTGTGGTGAGACGTGCATGGATGTCAAAAATGTTCGTAAGTGGTGGAGAGAGCTTGCAGCTGGTTGGACCGAAATTCGCGACGAACAAAGGAGCGGGTGACCGTCAGTTTCTGAGGAGGCAGTGTTGAAGGTTGAGCAAAGCATCCGTGAAGATCGGCAGATCACCATGGATGATCTCTGCACGATGGTACCTGAGGTTTCCCGAAGCACCGCTCACAGAATTTTAACGGAAACATCGACTACCGAAAGGTGTGCGCAAGAAGGTTGCCACGCATGCTGACTGAGGACCACATGCGGCAACAAGTTGATGCTTCCAGCGCATTTCTTCACCGCCCTGCAGCCCAACAGGACAACTTTCTGGACTCAATTGTCACGGGTGACGAAACCTGGGCGTACCACTTTACACCTGAGACCAAGCAACATTACGCCAGTTCATAACTTTTTGAACAACATGGTTATACAAAAACTGCCAAAGCGTCTACAAAAATGTATCGACAGAAATGGTGATCTACATCTACATCTACATCTACATGACTACTCTGCAATTCACATTTAAGTGCTTGGCAGAGGGTTCATACAACCACAATCATACTATCTCTCTACTATTCCACACCCGAACAGCGAGCGGGAAAAACGAACACCTAAACCTTTCTGTTCGAGCTCTGATTTCTCTTATTTTATTTTGATGATCATTCCTACCTATGTAGGTTGGGCTCAACAAAATATTTTCGCATTCGGAAGAGAAAGTTGGTGACTGAAATTTCGTAAAAAGGTCTCGCCGCGACGAAAAACGTCTATGCTGTAATGACTTCCATCCCAACTCGTGTATCATATCTGCCACACTCTCTCCCCTATAACGTGATAATACAAAACGAGCTGCCCTTTTTTGCACCCTTTCGATGTCCTCCGTCAATCCCACCTGGTAAGGATCCCATACCGCGCAGCAATATTCTAACAGAGGACGAACGAGTGTAGTGTAAGCTGTCTCTTTAGTGGACTTGTTGCATCTTCTAAGTGTCCTGCCAATGAAACGCAACCTTTGGCTCACCTTCCCGACAATATTATCTATGTGGTCCTTCCAACTGAAGTTGTTCGTAATTTTAACACCCAGGTACTTAGTTGAATTGACAGCCTTGAGAATTGTACTATTTATCGAGTAACCGAATTCCAACGGATTTCTTTTGGAACTCATGTGGATCATCTCACACTTTTCGTTATTTAGCGTCAACTGCCACCTGCCACACCATACAGCAATCTTTTCTAAATCGCTTTGCAACTGATACTGGTCTTCGGATGACCTTACTAGACGGTAAATTACAGCATCATCTGCGAACAGTCTAAGAGAACTGCTCAGATTGTCACCCAGGTCATTTATATAGATCAGGAACAGCAGAGGTCCCAGGACGCTTCCCTGGGGAACACCTGATATCACTTCAGTTTTACTCGATGATTTACCGTCTATTACTACGAACTGCGACCTTCCTGACAGGAAATCACGAATCCAGTCGCACAACTGAGACGATACCCCATAGCTCCGCAGCTTGATTAGGAGTCGCTTGTGAGGAAAGGTGTCAAAAGCTTTCCGGAAATCTAGAAATACGGAATCAACTTGAGATTCCCTGTCGATAGCGGCCATTACTTCGTGCGAATAAAGAGCTAGCTGTGTTGCACAAGAGCGATGTTTTCTGAAGCCATGCTGATTGCGTGTCAATAGATCGTTCCCTTCGAGGTGATTCATAATGTTTGAATACAGTATATGCTCCAAAACCCTACTACAAACCGACGTCAATGATATAGGTCTGTAGTTAAATGGATTACTCCTACTACCCTTCTTGAACACTGGTGCGACCTGCGCAATTTTCCAATCTGTAGGTACAGATCTATCGGTGAGCGAGCGGTTGTATATGAGTGCTAAGTAGGGAGCATAGTATCAGCGTAATCTGAAAGGAACCTAATCGGTATACAATCTGGACCTGAAGACTTGCCCGTATTAAGCGATTTGAGTTGCTTCGCAACCCCTAAGGTATCTACTTCTAAGAAACTCATGGTGGCAGATGTTCGTGTTTCAAATTCTGGAATATTCCATTCGTCTTCCCTGGTGAAGGAATTTCGGAAAACTGCGTTCAATAACTCCGCTTTAGCGGCACAGTCGTCGATAACAGTACCATCGGCACTGCGCAGCGAAGGTATTGACTGCGTCTTGCCGCTTGTGTACTTTACATACGACCAGAATTTCTTCGGATTTTCTACCAAATTTCGAGACAATGTTTCGTTGTGGAACTTATTAAAGGCATCTCGCATCGAAGTACGTTCCAAATTTCGCGCGTCTGTAAATTTTAGCCCATCTTCGGGATTTCGCGTTCTTCTGAACTTCGCATGCTTTTTCCGTTGCCTCTGCAACAGCGTTCGGACCTTTTTTGTGTACCACGGGGGATCCGTTCCATCTCTTACCAATTTATGAGGTATGAATATCTCAATTGCTGTTGCTACTATATCTTTGAATTTGAGCCACATCTCGTCTACATTCGCGTAGTCAGTTCGGAAGGAATGGAAATTGTCTTTTAGGAAGGCTTCTAGTGGCACTTTATCCGCTTTTTTAAATAAAATTATTTTGCGTTTGTTTCTGATGGATTTGGTAGAAATGGTATTGAGCCTAGCTACAATGACCTTGTGATCACTAATCCCTGTATCAGTCATGATGCACTCTATCAGCTCTGGATTGTTTGTGGCTAAGAGGTCAAGTGTGTTTTCGCAACCAAAATTATGTCAAAAAATAGGTAAATGTTCAAGCTGTTAACTAATGTAAACCATTGTAGAAATAAATAGGTGTATATAATTATTAAAAAAAATAGGCGGCCTTACTTTCGGGATTACCCTCGTATCAGTATATATTTTCATTTCTGTGGCCGGGATATTGTATTCATATCACTATACTGCATTTTCGGGTCTTTTTTGTTCGTTCCCTTTGTTCCTTCCGTCTTTGCTATACTGTAGACGCTGATGCCTACCATCCATGTGGCGCACGTGTTAATCTCACCGCGGACTTCTAGACTGAGCCACACACAACTGATTTCATCAATGTGTACGGACCTGAAGATGGCGTTGACGCAACGTCGAAACTAGTAGCGAAGTAAATAAAAGATTTTAAGTACAGCTGGAGGAATTTAATTTTTAATAAAAATTATACCAGCTGTCTCCCACCTTCATCCACTATAAATATGGATGTACGAAGACAAATAAATATGTCACTGATAGTTGATATTTGTTTTGACTTTCATGAAAGCATCCCTTTTTATCACTATCGATTTTACCTGACCAAGAATCTAGCAACATCTAGCATGCGGTAATTCTTGTAGCACCTACCTTCAGCCTGTATCACACGGAGGCCGTTTTCAACTCCTCAAACTCTATCGTATAGTTGAACTTGTACCATTTCTTCAATGGCAACCGGCGTCGCATATAATCAGGACGTGATGGTTAGGATCCTTTCTGCAAATTCGAAAGCACTGTGTAGCATTTCAAGACATATATAGTCGTTGGACTGTGTTACGTCCTTCCGTCGATGTTTTCTTGGTTATTCATTTTATCAGGACGTGATCGTTAGAGCCAGGACAAGGATGTAGTGAGGCGCCGGCCGCAGTCTTATTGTTACCAGTTTGGTGTGAAGAAGGGAATAGGCTGGAAAATTATATCGGGGTTGTCCTACTAGAATCTGAATCATCCACTCTCGAATCTAGACTCAGTTTCTTAAATGCCATGGTACCTCTCTCGCTTCGTTTGGTTCATACTCTCTCCCTTTGCCAAAGGACCACAATTACGTTGAGAAATCGCTATGGCATCAACAAATAATCATAAAAGTTTCGTATACGAATGTGATATCTTCATTTATTAAGGCGGGTAATCACGTCTGTGGATAGTGTCATGGATCGATCCTTGGTTAAAGAATGGGAACGGGTTCCACTACGTTTCATTATGACCTCTGAGACGTTACTTTGAGCTGAAGTGTCGGGTCCTGTTTTGGAATGTTCCATTAGTAGTCACGAAGGTACCTTCACTACAGAATCGTCCAGTGCTGCTGTCTCATGACACCATCACGGGGGCCGGCCGCGATGGTCTCGCGGTTCTAGGCGCGCAGTCCGGAACCGTGCGACTGCTACGGTCGCAGGTTCGAATCCTGCCTCGGGCATGGATGTGTGTGATGTCCTTAGATTAGTTAGGTTTAAGTAGTTCTAAGTTCTAGGGGACTGATAACCACAGCAGTTGAGTCCCATAGTGCTCAGAGCCATTTGAACCATTTTTGAACCATCACGGGGTCCCGGGTTCGATTCCCGATGGGGTCAGGGATTTCACCTGCCTCGTGATGACTGGGTGTTGGTGTTGTCCTCATCATTTCATCATCATTATCAAAGTGGCGAGATTGGGCTGAGAAAAGGTTGGGAATTTGTACGGGCGCTGATAACCGCGCAGTAGAGCGCCCCACAAACCAAACATCATCATCATCGTGACGCCATAGGCAGAGGGTGAAGCAACGGCCCGGTCGCGAGTCGGTATAACAGACACGGTAATGGTTGGGAGTCTAACTGACAATAGTTTCTCTCAGCAGTCTAGTTCGATTGTAATTTATATGGTATGTCAGAACATTCTTTATTATTTATTGAAGCCCATTAATTTGCCTATTTCTTCTAACGTAAAAAACTTTTGTTTTTGTATCTTCTCTGTTAAAGCTATCTCTGATCACCATTAACCAAAGTGGAGGTGGTAGCTAATTCCAACACTGAGTAGCACTGTTGCGTGTTATCTAGTGCTAGTCGGCTGCACTCGTGGTATATTAAGCAACTGCTATCAGAGGAAGTTGGGCAGTTTCTCGTCCCCACGGTACATACTTCATTCTCGATTGAATCTGAAATGGATCTAGATTTATAATATTTTACTTATGACGAACTATCCGTTAGATCGCTTCATGACACTATGCCTTTTTTTTTATCTTCATGAGACGAAGGAGAAGCACGACTTTTTAATTGCATAAACCGCAATCATCTACACAGAGTAACTGCGAGAGGAGAGAGTGGACGAGACGGCACACTAGACTCGGCTGGAGGAGGCCGCCCTCACGTAGGCGTCCGGGGCTCCCCTTAAACCCTTTTGGTCGGTCCTTGGACTACATCCTTAAACGAGGCCATTGCCTATCTTAAACGTAAATTGAAGGTGGGGAGGGGAAAAAGGAGAGGAAATAGGAGGGATCGTTGCTGTTAGCTTGAAAGGTCTCTGTTGGATTCCTTTCATGTTAATTCCTTAAAACTGTTGTCATTTACGGCATACATTCCACTTCTAAATTTACTGTGGTGTTTCTGACTATCTGGGAGGAGACTGAGCAGTGAAACGTGTTACTTTTACACATAATCAAGAACGATCTGTCACACTACTACACTTTAAAACACAGTTTATATGTAGTTCATGTCGCACAATCTCATATGGAACCTACACCCGCTTTCTTTTATATACTGTATAGTATAAGATACTGTCACCCCCTTCCGTTATGTGTGAAAGGATGAATGAACAAATGTATTTCTAGTTGCATGCTTGATGGTAGCAGACAAGCCAGTCTGCTAGAGAACAGTAGGACCAACGTCGGAACAGGTAGCTACGCTTTCTAAAAGCAAAGAGATTTCTATTCTTAGTATGGTTCTGTCCGTCCCTTTTTCATGTTGGTATAGGAAGCTGCCTCTCTGGTCACTTCCGTTTTGTATATGGAAGCACGAACGGTAGGGGCCCATGGCAGTCTGTCCGCAGCGAGCGTCTGAAGTGGTAAGATGTCTGGCTAAGCGCGTCTCTGCTAAGTCCGTAGGACAATGGATTTCTTAAGTTCAGCCTAACTGAAAACTTAATCACCTTTATTTCAGGTTTAGAACTAAAATATCTAATGTCATCCTAAATTGCAACGCAGTATAATTCGAGTGTGAAGTTCAGAATATCTTCCAGTAGTTGCTTTGTCACTACTTTGTGAGTAAAGTGGAACCACGTGTGGATGATCCGTAACTCTTAACTAAGATCATCAATCTTAAATGCGAATGTGCGTGAGATTATAACGCCTCGTCTTGACAATATTTTTCAATATAGCAACTTTTCGTTATGTTCAACCCACGTGGAGAGTACTTTGTGAGACCAGCGCCACGTGCTTATACAATTGTTTGACCCATCAGGTTAATAGCAAGATGATAGTAACCGGTTTGAGGTTTTTCTTTTGTAATTTGTGTTTCGATGTAATTTATTTTAATTATCAAAATTATTGTGGAGTTACACTCTTTGTGTAAACCAAGTTGACCACGTGAAGCATGTAGCGTAATCATCAAAGTAGCCCTCAGCTATTCTTTTCGGGAAGATTTCACAGAGAGTTTGTATGGATCTAGTATACCAGTGTGTGGTAATTTCATGACGCACAGGATTGCGCTACGAGCGTAACTTCTTTGGGTCAAAATTGAATCGGTTGGTTGTGGTTAATTTCCACTTCCATATGTTTTAACGTTCTTCGTGTGTTATTTTATGAATGCAGTGTTGTATGCAGTCTCCCAATCTTGGCTCCATATTTGATGCGTTCCGTAAGATTACAAACTCACATTTTCACAATCCTAAATAAGTCACCAGTTTAGTTATGAATCAAGTTTAATATGATGAAATTTTAACGGAGCAATGGTCAATGTTAAAATAAATGTCCAAATATAAACTGATTTATTTCTTTGTATTTAAATTGTCTTTTTTATGTGTATATCACCGGTTATCGTAAGATGAGTACTAAAAGATTATAATTAATGTTAGTCTGGTTGGGAATTTGGTAACCTAGACTGGATACCTGGTGGAACAGTTGCTCAGTAATGCAAGGTTAACTTCCCCATATAGCTCACAGCTTTTAACCCGCTTTTATTGTCTTGAATATCAGCACAGCTTTCAGAACAAATTAATGCATCAACATTACAAGCTGCATTGGGAATCGGCGGCGACGATTAAAAATGTGTACAGGACTGGAATTCGAACCCGTGCTCTCCTGCTTATTAGGCAGGTGCATAACCACTGCGCCAACTGGCACACAGCATTTTTGCAACTGCACGGACTGTCACGGCTCCTGTCCATTTCTTCCATGCTCGATACTCCGAGATTTACGCAGGAGGTCGGACGCATTTGTGCATCCCCACTGAAGAAGGTGGATTCACTGCCCAGCTAGGTCTGTCAAATGATATGAATGTGTGGACACCACAAATTCATATAATTGCGTACCTCTTGCCTCTGCTTTCTGCTACTGGCAATAGGGACTGATGGCCTTTGTAGTCTGGTCCCTTCAAACCCGACAAACCAACCAGCCAACCAACCATCTCTGACAATCTGTCTGTGAGGGGACCTAACTAAACTCCTGTTTATATTATTTTCTTTATTCTGGATCATAGTCATCCAAAAGTTTCTGAATGTAAACATTTTCACCATTTGACTGCATTTGACAGCATTTTCAGTTCTAGAACCATTTTCAAGTGCGCGTAGCCAAAGGGCCGTACGGTTTTTAAGGGATGTGGCATGATTAGTTTAAGAGGAGGCTGAGTGCTCGTCTTGTCGCCACCCTGTTATCTCCTGGGACAGATTATTTCCTACCTCAACTGTCTACGTGTAGTGTTGTTCGTCTAAAAGTGAAAGAAATTTTTTGTATTGTGTAACAGAGGCGGAACTTGGTTACCAGGCCAGTAATCACCTAGGCGGATCACATTCAAGCAGGTCCGGCACACCAATCGCCGTCGTTAATCCGTCTGGCGGATGGATCAGGGACCGGCGCACGTCTCCGTCCTGGTAGCGGCTCTTTAACACGCAAGGCGTTTTCACAGAAGAAGTAAAATACGTAGACAGTCATTTGACAGAGTTGAATTTTTGGCTTTGGAGCCATTTCAAACCCAATACATCATCCCTCAGCACATCTCAAAGATGTCACGCAGAAATCTGTATATTAGTGTCACGCAGAAATCTGTATATTCTTGTCGTAGTCGATATACAACCCATGTGATATTTGTCCGTCACGTCCTGCACTTTGACAGAGTGAATGCTGTCATTTCTTGTTTGGCCATGTTCGTGCATACTACGGCACTTTGATTTGATCACATTAGTACAGACTTGACGCAAACATATCAAAGGAAGTATGTTTGATGACAACATGAATATACAGATTCTGCACGACATGTTTGAAATGTGCTGAGGGGTAATACATTGCGCTACTAAATGGTTCCAAAGCCAAAACTGCAACAGCGGACGTAATAAACATGATTAAAGTCAAATGATGAAAACTTCTGTTTAAGTATTGAAATTCTAACTGCGAAAATGTGAGATCCTGCACCGATAACCGTACGTGTTAATGCGCCACTTCCGGGAGGGGGAGGTGCGCTGGACTCGGAACGAGTCCCCCAGGTGGACCAACAAGTAGGGTTAGGTGTGTCGGGCAACCTAGATGTGTTTTCTAGGCGGTTCCCCACATCCCACTAGGTGAATACCGTGAGGGTACTCAATTCCCGTATCAGTTCGACGATTCACAAGTTTTCGTTCATTTCCACGAGAGTCAAATTGGACGCACACAATTGGGGTACACATATTCCGCCCTTAGGCGTAACAAAATGGCGACAGAAAGAATATCCGGCCACCCCTTAAACTTATCATGCCACACCCGTTAATAATCACGGAACGCCGGCCGGGGTGGCCGAGCGATTCTAGGCGCTACAGTCTGGAACCGCGCGACCGCTACGGTCGCAGGTTCGAATCCTACCTCGGGCATAGATGTGTGTGATTTCCTTAGGTTAGTTAGGTTTAAGTTATTCTAAGTTCTAGGGGACTGATGACCTCAGAAGTTAAGTCCTATAGTGCTCAGAGCCATTTGAACCAATCACATAACCGAGCGCCTGAGCAGTACCGGCACAAAAAAAGAACTGTTACAATGCAAGAGTTTTGAGTAAAGGACTGTCAGATTTTTGCAGTCAAGAAATGTTATTTCGTTGCACTCGATCTCAATGCAGTCGGTTACAATAGTGCTGGTCGTAAAGGGAAGGCTATGTTTTAAACTCCGATCAATGATGAGGTCTTTGGAGGCGTAACACAAGCTCAAAGCGGGGAAGGATGGAACAGGCCTGCGGCCGTGTTCTTTGGACTGTGTGGATCTGGTTGGCTAGACGAGGTTTTAAGCCGCTGTCCTCTTAAACAGGATTTGAGTGTCTTTTCACTGCCACATCTCGCTCTGTGACTACATGTAAGATGAAGCTGATGGTCAGCACAGACTGAACGTGCGGCTCCCACAAGCTGTCCTGCGGAGCAGCCGCTACCACTCGGAAGACAAAGGCGCCGCCCGCAGTCCGTGCACTCCGTTTCCTGCCGCCTCGGCGGGCAGCAGCAGCCAGCCAGAAGCCAGCAGCCGACAACCGGCAAGAAGCCGGGCCGGCGTGTCCTGCTTTCTCCGCGCTGCGCCTGGAAAGTCTCTGCAGCACACTTTCACCGGCGGCCGGCACCTGCGACTCCACCACCAGCCACGCTCCGCGCTTCAACGTCGGCTACTGGAGGCTGCCGACTCCACCGTACGGGGGGCGCAACACTCCAATACACTCCCCTCTTCCTGACCGCTATACTGGACTGCGCATCGGAGAAGCCACTTTGTCCACAGCATTCTCAATAAGTCGTTGAGCAGGCATATTGGAATGGTTCAAAAAATGGTTCAAATGGCTCTGAGCACTATGGGACTTAAATTCTGAGGTACTCAGTCCCCTAGAACTTAGAACTACTTAAACCTAACTAATCTAAGGACATCACACACATCCATGCTCGAGGCAGGATTCGAACCTGCGACCGCAGCTGTCATATTGGAATGTTTCTGTATCTTCCGCTATTCAACTCGAGACACGGAAACGATTTTTTCGAGTACTTTCGAAGGAATTAGAACGGGCACACCATCAGAATCACAGAATGCATCCAAGGATTGAGAATCGATGTGGGACCAAGGTTGGTTTAGCTAATTGAGGACGAACTACAGGAAACGATCGGTGGGAGGTCAAGGAGCAAGAAAAGCTCATACGGACGTAGGACCAGAAATGCATTCCACGGGAGACACAGCGAATTGAAGGAGAAGACTGATCCCAGTACCAGTAGCAATCATGTGGCCCGCCAACATGGGGTAAGGCAGACGACCGTGTGGAGCCTTTTCCACGACAATTGCCGCTACCGGTATCACTTAAAACGCGTCCAGGTGTTATTACCTCTGAACTTTCCTCCACAGAGACGGTTCTGACGCTGGATTGTCGCACAGGACAGTACGGTGTTGGAATTTCTGTCATCCATCCTATTCGCAGACGAGGCTCCCGTAGCACATTAGCATGGTCAGACTCTTCAACACCCACCTGCGGACTATGAGGAGAGCCCACGGTATGGCGGCAGCGGGCCATCAGCACCAGTATAGCCTATATGTGTGGGCGGGGGTTATAGGAGACCGCCTCGTGGACTAGGAAATTTGTAGATGCGTGCTGTCCACTGGGCCTGATCACGTAGTAGTAGTAGTAGTAGTAGCCTCGGGGGACCAGTCATCTTTCCAGAACGCCTCACAGGCGAGGAATTTCTGCACTTCCTGCGGATAACCATGCCTTCCATGCTCGATGATTTGCCTTTGGTGGTGCGATGGACAATGTGGTTTTGTAACTTTAATGCTTCTAGTTGCCTATATGAAACCATTAGGTGAGACTATGCGAAACATCTGAATTTGCGTATTTGGGTACGCTTTATGCAATCTCTGGCGTTCCGCTAGGTAGTGTCATAGGCCCTGTGCTGTTCCTGGTTTATATAAATTATCTAGGTGATAATCTGAGCAGCCCCCTTAAATTGTTTGCAGATGACGCTGTAATTTACCGTCTAGTAAAATCATCAGACGATCAATTCCAATTACAAAATGATCTAGAGAGAATTTCTGTAAGGTGCGAAAAGTGGCAATTAGCACTAAACAAAGAAAAGTGCGATGTTATCCACATGGGTACTAAAAGAAATCCGATAAATTTCAGGTATACGATATATCATACAAATCCAAGGGCTATCAATTCGACTAAATACCTAGGATTTATAATTACGAACAACTTAAATTGGAAAGACCACATAGATAATATTATGGGGAAGGCGAAACAAAGACTGCGCTTTGTTGGCAGAACACTTAGAAAATGCGACAAACCCACTAAAGTGACAGACTACATTACACTTGTCCGTCCGCTGCTGGAATACTGATGCGCGGTATGGGATCCTTACCAGGTAGGATTGACGGAGGACATGGAAAAAGTGCACAGAAAGGCAGCTCGTTTCGTGTTATCGCGCAACAGGGGTTAGAGTGTCACTGATATGATACGCGAGTTGGGGTGGCAGTCACTGAAACGAAAGCGGTTTTTTGTTTTCGGCAAGATCTATTTACGAAATTTCAATCGCCAACTTTCTCTTCCGAATGCGAAAATATTTTGTTGACACCCACCTACGTAGGGAGGAATGATCGTCATAATAAAAGAAGAGAAATCAGTGCTCGAACGGAAAGATTTAGATGTTCCTTTTTCCCGCGCGCCATTCGAGAGTGGAATGGTAGAGTGGTAGTATGAAAATGGTTCGATGAACCCTCTGCCTGGCACTTAAGTGTGAATTTCAGAGTAACCATGTAGATGTAGATGTAGATGTAGCCTAGCCTACAGATCTGACCTATAGATATAGTTTGATTTCTGTGTTTCTGTATAAACTTTATGCGTAGCAAATTAGAACTTATAATACAGAACATTTATGCAATCTTTCAATTCCATAACATCGGTGTTTATGTTACTCAAATCAACGTTTACACACGTACAAGTGTACCTACCTGCCGCTATGAGAAAAGAACAACACGATATTTTTTTTAAACACTGTACTGTGAATAGAACACTACGTTTGCCCTAAACATATAGGACAGAGATATACTGTAGCTGGCCGTAATCTGAATCTGTACGGAGTGAACAAATGATCATTATTATCTAAACACACTAAACAGTGTCTGAACCTGACCGTAAGAATGACATGGCTTACCTGTGCAACAACGGGAACGTAATTCTACTCTGCAGTGCATGCCTGCCTTGATTACAATTGTCTGCAACAAGACGACCTGTAATAAATCACGCTGCTTCTCATATTAAATAAATGAATCTCGCTAGGTGCAAACCGAATAAGCCAAGTGCGATTAAATCATTCACTAATAATCGGATCACGCGGACTGCAATGCGCGTCCAGATATTCGTAGTTACATGACGTCTGAATAGGCAAGTGGGAAGTTAAGGCTCAGCAAGGGAAATGTTGAAAACTATTGTCATTTACTTGTGCATTAACCATAAACCACAAATAATAACAGAATTACAAAATATGAACATGTCTACATTGCAGATCATTGTTATTAACTATTACGGTAATCCATACACATAATAAAAATAAATGACTGCGTGTGTGTGTGTTCCACACCTCCTCCTAAACCACTGGCGTGATTTGAACAAAACATGGTGCGTATACGTTTACTGTCAGGCAACAATCGCTGTGGGACTAAGAACGATCCACCTAAAATATTTCTTGAGATACGAGGTCAGAAACAATGAGATGCGTAAAAAAACTGCCGTATCATGTATGAATTTTAAAGGTATTATTTCTGTGATATTTATCGTAATAATTAGTAACTATTTGCATAAAAGAAATTTTATTTTTAGAAAATAGACTTCCTATATGCAACTGGTTGCGGATTATTTCGATAAATACAACTCCAGTTGCTGAAGATTAATAAAGCACTAAACTTGTGTCATTGTATTGTATTGAACTAGGGACCTAGAAACGATGGAGAGGCTTCGTCCCCGCCGTAGCCCTCAATGATATGGTAATTAAATCAAGACCCTAAGCTGTCGACAGGCGTTGATATACATCAACGGGGACAGTTGAAAATATGTGCCCTGACCGGGACTCGAACCCGGGATCTCCTGCTTACATGGCAGACGCTCTATCCATCTGAGCCACCGAGGGCACAGAGGATATTGCGACTGTAGGTATTTATCCCTTGCACGCTCATCGTGAGACACACATTCCCTGCCTAATGTCCACACACTACATTCGTAGTGCCCCTGCCCATTACACTCATTACTCGCGGCAGACAATCTTACAGAGTCCCGTAAGAGTTCGGGCGATGAGTGTTCATCCGTACAGAAGAAGGTTCATGGCCGATTGGCCTTTAACTATATCAAGATGGTATCTGTTTTTTCGGACAGATACCATATTCATATATGTAGCCCTCAATGGTCCACAACCCCACAACAACCTACAGCAGTCCATTCATCCCACCGCCACCCCACACCGAACCTATGGTTATTGTCCGGTTCGGCCCCCAGTGGACCTCCACGGGAACGTCTCATTCCAGACGAGTGTAACCCCAATGTTTGCGTGATAGAGTAATAATTATGGTGTACACGTACGAGAGACAGTGTTTGCGCAGCAATCGCCGACATAGTGTAACTGAGGCAGAATAAGGGGAACCAGCCCGCATTCGCCGAGGCAAATGTAAAACTGCCTTGAAAACCATCTACAGACTGGCCGGCACACCGGATCTCGACACTAATCCGTCGGGCGGATTCGTGCCGGGGACCGGCACGCCTTCCCGCTGGGACCGCGCGGCTAACCGAGCGGGCTGAACTTGTGTCATACTAACTATGTACGCTATAGATTTCACAGACAGTGTCAACATATGCCGCTAAACTCACCTGCTTACGTATATGATGGTACCAAACATAGTTCAGGAAATATAACGACATGCACACTGAGATTCATGAAAAACTGCCGCATTGTGCATGATGTTAAATTTGTTACTTCTTTTCAACTAAATCTAGTCTCAAATTTTGCAGACAGCATACACACATACCGCTGAATGTACCTACAAAATTGTATCGTTGTATGGTACATATATCAGGGGATATGACGTCGTTAACACTGAGATGGGTGAAAAACTTCCACATTATTCTCGAGGTTTAAATTTATTACTCCTTTGCTACTACCTCTATTTGCAACATATTTCGCAGATGGTATCCACATATGCCGCTGAATGCACCTATTCAAATACGTCGTTTTACGACACATAGTTGAAGATATATGATGTCATAAACACTGAGATTCGTGGAAAATTGCCGCATCATGCATGATGCGTTAATACATTTATTCTTTACTAATAAAACAGTAGTACAGTCCAGTCACATTAAGGAAATCCCTGATATCTGGGACTGGAAGTGCTTTTGACAGATATCAACCGCGAAGTGTGAAATGCTGTAAGCGAAAACAATAGCCGTCTTTAGAGCTGTCAAGAGGCGTTGCCATATAGACGTTCACAAAATTGCGTTATCGACATGCGAAGAAACTGCGCCCAGCGTACAGAAACTGACCGAAATCATGTTTCGTTTTTTGGAAATTTGAGGTAAAGTCTTATGGAACCAAACTGCTGAGGTCATCGGTCCCTAAGCTTACGCACTACTTAATCTAACTTAAACGAACATATTCTGCGGCCAGAATGGCCGTGCGGTTCTAGGCGCTACAGTCTGGAACCGAAAGACCGCTACCGTCGCAGGTTCGAATCCTGCCTTGGTCATGGATGTGTGTGATGTCCTTAGGTTAGATTTAATTAGTTCTAAGTTCTAGGCGACTGATGACCTCAGAAGTTAAGTCGCATAGTGCTCAGATCCATTTTTTGAACTTACGCTAAGGACACCAGAGACACCCATGCCCGAGGGAGGACTCGAACCTCCGACGAGGTCAGCGGCACGAACCGTGACAAGACGCCTAAGACCGCGCGGCTCTTGTTTCTTAATCTGGGTGCTGTACTTACACATTTCTACATTATGCATATTCCTTTGTACGACTGCTTCATAATTTGAAAGGTGTTTTGCACGACTACATGGAAATGAAATTTTTTCGATATTTAGCTACAAACACAGATCTTTTTATTTATTTTTTTGCGTTTCTAACAGAAGATTGAATTCCCGAACAATGCTGGTTTCTCAGGTAGTTTGGGTATAATTAAGAATACTCAAGAAATGAACACATTTCGCAAAACCTCCTTTTACATTCAATACTTTAAAAATAAAAGGCTGAAGACTGATGCGATGCTTTCCTGAGTTCATTCATGTTATGAAGAGCTTAAATCAACATCGTTCTAACTGCCAAAACAAGGCTACAATATTGAAAAAGCTTAAACTGAAAATGCTCGCTAAACGCGACTTTCCCTTTACTGCAGTTCAAGCTGCAGCATCTGCGTTATAGAATGCTTCCGCTAAGCCATTAGGTGTAGAAACTCGTGCTGTCCCGAGTGGTTACCCAAAATACGGCGTTTGGACGTGTACACAGGGTAGAGTATCGTGGAAAGTTGGAGTAAACCAGTCTTTATCTTGGCGGTTACTACAACAAAAATATAGCTCTGGCGCACTGTTCATTTAATAGTCTGTGTTTATTAAATTTAGAAATAAACTTTGACTAAGCTTCACGAAAACAAGATAGAGTTGCATCTCGCAATTCGAAAAAAGTCTAACTATTATTTTGTCTCCATTTTTACAGAATGGTATCTAAAATCTTTTCATAATATTCATCAGCTGCATAACGATATTGTGTTTATTAAACAAGTGATACCTGTTGCCTATCATTATTAGTTTTCTTAACTTTTCAGTCAGTTACAAATCTCACCTACACAAATCAAAAAAGTTTTGTATCACCTCAGTTCCGAGAGTTCCGGAACCTGTACAGAATGTTGGAAAAGAGATCAACATAAACATCATTTCCGCCCTTTTTATTGCTCATGAAAACCACACATTGTATGTTGTATTA
This sequence comes from Schistocerca gregaria, assembly GCF_023897955.1. Classification (NCBI taxonomy): domain Eukaryota; kingdom Metazoa; phylum Arthropoda; class Insecta; order Orthoptera; family Acrididae; genus Schistocerca; species Schistocerca gregaria. The sequence continues at coordinate 547,732,690 of NC_064923.1, forward strand.
CCATACAGCGAGACCTTCATAGTTGGTGGTCCAGATTGCTGTACACACCGGTACCTCTAATACCCAGTAGCACGTCCTCTTGCATTGATGCATGCCTGTATTCGTTGCGGCATACTATCCACAAGCTCATCAAGGCATTGTTGTTCCAGATTGTCCCACTCCTCAACGGCGATTCGGCTTAGATCCCTCAGAGGTGATTGGTGGTCCACAAACAGCACTTCTCAATCTATCTCAGGCATGTTCGATAGGGAGCTGGCCACTCTAGTCGAGCGATATCGTTATCCTGAAGGAAGTCATTCACAAGATGTGCACGATGCAGGCACGATTTGTCGTATATGAAGACGAATGCCTCGCCAATATGCTGCCGATATGGTTGCACTATCGGTCGAAGGATGGCATTCACGTAATCACGCATTATGCAGCCGTTATGGCGCCTTCCATGACCACCAGCGGCGTATGTCGGACCCTCATAACGCCATCCGAAAACATCAGGGAACTTCCACCTTGTTGCACTCGCTGGACAGTGTGTCTAAGACGTTCAGCCTGACCGGGTTGCCTCCAAACACGTCTGCGACGATTGTCTGCTTGAAGGCATATGCGACACTCATCGATGAAGAGAACGTGATGCCAATCCTGAGCGGTCCATTCGGCATGCTGTTGGGCCCATCTGTACAGCGCTGCATGGTGTCGTGATTGCAAAGATGGATCTCGCCATGGACGTTCGGAGTGAAGTTGCGTATCATACAGCCTATTGCGCACAGTTCGAGTCGTAACACGACGTCCTGTGGCTGCACGAAAAGCATTATTCAACATGATGCCGTTGCTGCCAGGGTTCCTCCGGGCCATATTCCGTAGATAGCGGTCATCTACTGCAGTACTAGTTCTCTGTATCTCCTCTATGTCCGAACAACATCGCTTTGGTTCACTCCGAGACGCATGGACACTTCCCTTGTTCAGGGCCCTTCCTGACATAAAGTAACAATGCGGACGCTATCGAACCGCCGTACTGACTTTCTAGATATGGTTAAGCAACTGACAACACGAGGCTTGTACCTGCTTCCTGGTGGAATGACTGGCACTGGTCGGCTGGTGGACTCCTCAGTCTTATAGGCCCTGCTGATGCATGGTTGTTTACATCTTTTGGCCGGTTTAGCGATTTTTCTGAACAGTCAAAGGGACTATGTCTGTGATATAATTTCTACAGTCAACATTTATCTTCAGGAGTTCTGGGAACCGGGGCGATGCACTTTTTTATGTGTGTATTAAATTTCTGGATCGAACAGGTCTTCGTAAACATAAACCTATACGTAGAATGCATCATGTAGTACACGTAGCACGGAGTTAGGGAGCAAATTCTTCGAGATGTGCAAATTAACACTACGAAATGCATTTAAAAAACCCTCAGAGAAGAAATGTAAGATGCAAGCAGAAGTACGAACAAGTAGTATTATCACCGAAGAGTGCCAGACCTGTTTATTTTCTGAGTCTTGGGAGTCCGTTACACGGATGATTTAGTTTCATGAACTGTGATTTTGATGTGTCGGATTTACGTCTTGCTACAGCATACCCCGACAAACATTCTCTGTGCCTGAGTAGCGTTCGCAGACTCGTATCAACAATATACTTGTAGCGGTTTGTTCACAGATCCAACATCCAGTCACAGCACACAATTCATATAACTATTTGCTGTTTACGGATTGTATTCTGCCGGTAGTAACGCACTTGACTTAATTTACGAAGGTTGTGAAATGGACATGATAATCGCGGTACCCAGAAGGTGCGTTATACCACAATATACATGCAACGTTGGGTACTTATGGATTAATAAAAAAATTATTGAATAAGGGGGAAAGCGTCTCAGAGATGATCAACCGACTGCAGTGGCTGACGCTGCAAGATAGGCGTTCTTCATCGCGATGTGGTTTACTGTTAAAGTACCG